>NC_056735.1:1458315940-1458571931 GCF_019279795.1 Protopterus annectens
ATTTATCATCTCTTCATTCTGACCCCTATATGGTGGATCTTATGAGGGAGTAAATATAATATACTTAACAGCAAAGTACAGCTTACGGTGGGAATGTACCACAGAGAATGTAGTGTGCAGTTATGACAGTCACCATTTTAAAAGTTGCTAGTAGCAGAATATACTTATTTTCCTGCATATCAATGAAATTATGAGCCTCCCATTGTTTAAGGATACTACTTCTTCTGGGGTTAATGCATTGATTTCAGTAGTTTAATTTATGTATTTGATGAAGATATAGTGCCACATTCCAAAAAAGTTGCTCTCAGTGTAAGTCTGATCTAATTCCAAAAGACTTGCTTTCAGTGTAAGTGACTTACTTTGATGTAAGGCCTGTCTATAAACAGGCTTACATCAAGTGCCACTTTCTAAAACCCCTGCTCTCAGGCTGCTGTCAGTGTGAGGTGTCACTTAGACTGAGAGCAAGTTTTTTTGGAATTGGGTCTGTAGTATACTTTAAATATGTGTGTGGTAGGTAGAGTTTGTATCTCTTGAAATGGGGTTTAATTGAGCATTCATTTCTAATCTTAAAACACACTGGTTATGCGCTTGCTGTTACCCTAACTAATTGCCTGCATTTTTATTTGCCATTTTTTCTATCCTGCCTCCCCTCACCTTTTAACACTACTTACCACTGGGTAATGGTAACTGTCCTAAATTATTGTTGCAAATAGGGGATGAATTAAACTGTGAACATATTGTAAACAACCTCACACATCTTAATGTAAGAGTATCTTATTCCTTTCAAAGTTTTGTGTTTCATAATTAGCATACTTCTCTTTAGCTAAGGCTCTCTAATTATTTTTAACTATTTTTTTCTTTATATTTGTGTAAATAATTATTTTTGAATATTGTGTTTGCTTAAATAGTTTGTAACTACTGTCCTCACATTAATTTTTATCATACATTTTTTTTCTCTTATATTTGTGCATTATAAACTTTTAAATGTTACCGTGGAGCTTTTCGCCCCAGGCCTCTGCTGAAAATGAAAATATATCCAGTTGGACTAGCCCAGTTAAGAAATGTAAAATAAATAAAAAAATAAATAATTTTATATGGTGTATATTTGCTTTCTGAAATACAGCTTATAGAGGTTCTCTTGTTTCCTAGAACTCGGGTGCTAGAGAATCTGCTGTATCAGGGTGTCTGGATACTTTCTAATTCAGTTCCCATTTTTATTTTGATTGCCCTGCATTAGGGAGGCATTTGAATAAACAGCATCAGTATGATTTAACACAGATGTTGTGAAGTGTTATATGTGTTTGTAATTGTCCAGTTTATCATTCCAACTTCTAACTTGTTTCCTTGTTATACATGTCTTCTTCTGTGTTGGGTACATTGTGCACAAGTTCACTGAAGCAGCCTTCTGTGACAGACTCCATCGTGCCTTGCTTTTTGTTTAATGGTCATTTAAATGAAAATAAATGTTTATATATATATATATATATATATATATATATATATATATATATATGGGATCCGGACATATGCTCGACTAGCATATGTCTGAATCACAAAACATTGAACGCACATACACGAAAGCGTTTAACGTCGACAAGCGCTTCTGTGTATGTGTGCCTGTTTTGTAGATCAGACTACAGTGCTGGTAAGGGAAAATTCCCTTTTCCCCACTGTAGTGTGATCTCAGAGTGAGAATAACAAAGTAGGGGGTGTGTGGGGGTGCAGAGGGGGGGCGAAGCCCCCCTGCAGAAACGTAGGTTTTTTTTGAACCACACATACATGGAAGCACTTTTTGATGTTAAGCGCTTTTGTGTATGTGTGTTTGATGTTTTGTGATTCGGACATATGCTAGTCGAGCATGTGTCCTAGACCCATATAAATATATATATATATATATATATATATATATATATATATATATATATATATATATATATAAGATTGACTTCTCGTAATTTGCTGTGCATACTTAGCTAGACATCCATAATTAGAATAGATGAGGAATAAAGAATATATGCTCCCAAAAAAGAAAGAGAAAACTTCCATTTTGCTGACTCCATCTGTCCATTAAAAACACTAAGAATGAGAGAAAGTAACATAGCATTTTTTTATATAAAGCATCTATAAACACTTCCTCCTTGTTTGTGGTGGAAAATCAATAGGAACTGGTTGGCTACATACAGAAAGGGTTATTAATTTATTGTTTCCATATGCATGAATTTGTATTATGATCTGTTTTCAGGGGAGACCTAAGTCAGTGTTCATACAGACTAGGCTAAATTTGGCCAGGGCACTGTGAAACTTCCCTTGCTCTTTTAATAGAAGGAGCTATACAGCTCTCTTCCTGTTGAGAATATGGAGGAGATGAATGTTTTCCCCACATGAATGCGGCTGAAAATGAGGTTTCTAATGCTGTAAAGCATGCTAATATGAGTGGATCCGAGAAGGAGCACGAGGATTTCCACAATGAGAATGTTGAAGTTCGAACAGTTATTTTTGCACATGGGCAGTTTGCAAAGCAATGTGCTGTTTCTTTTGGTTAATGAGAAGGAAGATGCAAATAATTAGGATCTATGTTATATTATCGCATACTTACAAAAGCGAATGATAATTAATCGACCCCATGTAAGTGAAAGTTTACAATGTCGAAACCTCAGAACAGCGATTTTTTTCCAAGGGAAAAAAAAATGCTGTTCCAAAAAAAAAAAAAAATAAAATAAAAAAACTTTAAAACATTACATAAAGTGGGGGGCTTTGCCCCCTGCACCCACCGACATTGGGGGCTGTGCCCCGCACCCCCTACTTAAATATACCAACTCCGAGATCGCACTACAGTGCCGAAAATGGCAAAGTAATGGAAGCGGCCAAGCAAATTCTTTCCCTGGGAAAGAATTTGCTTAAAAGCCACTTCGCTATTTTGCCTTTTTTGTTCTTTTATGGTTGATCAAGACGCATTCGACAAAATGCGTCTGTGATCACGTAATAGGAACCCAATAATTACACTGTTTTTTAGAGTGACGTAGCTAAGAGGTGGATCCCTGTAAAGGGAACTGAGATGCTACCATGCCTTTGTCTTTAGGATGAATGTCAACAAGAGATAGTGAACTAAAGAGGGAGAGAGAAGCAGCTGCTGGTGAAAGAAGGAGTTATGCAGTAGCTTGATATGATGTAAGGCATAAGGAGGCTGGCAATGGCATATGCCCTGGAAAGAAAATGCCTTTAGTAAGGATATAAGTGAGGAAGTTAGGAGTGTCAGAGAAGTATGTAAGAGTGGTACAGGATATGTACGAGGGTAGTGTGACAGCGGTGAGGTCTGCAGTGGGAGTGATGGATGCGTTTAAGGTGGAGGTGGGGTTACATCAAGGATCAGCTTTGAGCCCTTTCTTATTTGCAATGGTGATGGACAGGTTGACAGACGAGATCAGACAGGAGTCCCCATGGACTCTGATGTTTGCAGATGACATTGTGATCTGTAGTGAGAGTAGGGAACAGATGGAGGAGACCCTGGAGAGATGGAGATATACTCTAGAGAGAAGAGAAATGAAGGTCAGCAGGACTAAGGCAGAATATATGTGTGTGAATGAGAGGGAGGATAGAAGAATGGTGAGGCGGCAAGGAGTAGTGGTGAAGGTGGATGAGTTTAAATACTTGGGGTCAATAGTTCAGAGTAACAGTGAGTGTGGAAGAGAGGTGAAGAAGAGAGTACAGACAGGATGGAGTTGGTGGAGAAGAATGTCAGGAGTGATTTGTGACAGACGAGTACCTGTAAGAGTGAAAAGGAAGGTCTACAAGAGGGTAGTGAGACCAGCTATGTTATATGGGTTGGAGACAGTGGCATTGACAAAAAGGCAGGAGTTTGAGCTAGATGTGGCAGAGTTAAAGATGTTAAGATTTGCACTGGGTGTGACAAGGGTGGACAGGATTCGGAATAAGTATATTAGAGGGTCAGCCCAGGTTGGAAGGTTTGGAGACAAAGCCAGAGAGGCAAGATTACTTTGGTTTGGACATGTGCTGAGGAGGGATGCCGAGTATATTGGGAAAAAGATGCTAAGGATGAAGCTACTAGGTAACAGGAAAGGAGGAAGGCCTAAGATAAGGTTTATGGATGTGGTGAGAGAGGACATGCAGGTGGTTGGTGTGACAGATCAAGATGCAGAGGACAGGAAGAAATGGAAACAGGTGATCCACTGTGGTGACCCCTAACGGGAACAGCCGAAAGAAGATGATGATAAGTGAAAAAAGGGACACAAATAGGCATGTTGTATGGAACTATCTGGTGAAGCTGTTGGGCTTTCTGGTGGTACAAATGCTTTCCATTATTCACATGAACAAAGAGACTTTTGTTTACATAACTTTGGAAACTTTTGAGTTCGCTGCTAAATTTATGGCAGAATATGAAAAGCCAAAAGACGAATTACCATGGAAAAATGTTATTGTGACTGACTTTAATGTGCAAACAAAAATAGGGATATTTCTGCAGTTTGAACTGATGCCATACTGTAATGAGATATGTAGAGCTATCCAAAAGAGACTGGCAATACCGTACACAAAGTGAAAAGAATGATAGATAAAAGGGATAAATGGACTGCAGGGTGGGAGGCTTTGGTTTCTTTATAAATCAACAAAAAATGTAATTTGCCTTGTATGGCTGTCATAAATAGATACAGGGAAGCACTGTGATATTGGAATCTTAAATTGTGTTTCTCTTATAGGAATTATGAGCAATAAGTTGTTGAATACCCTAAACAATATGTTTCTCACATGGAAAAGTAGAGAAAATGGGAGCAACTAAATAAATAAATGAATCAAGGAATAAATAAATAAATCAGTTAATTACAGTATTGATCAAATGAACATCTATATGATATTTTTACTAAAAATATTCTTGATGAAAATGTAGAAAAATATGAGAGGACTGGAAGGGGATGTGAGGGAATGGGATATAATAATATATGATTACTATTTAATACAAGAAATTAATATATTATGCAAGAACATAGATTCCTGGCCTTGGAAAAGGGAGTAATAGAGAAGCAGTGGAAAGGCAATAAAGATGGAAATAGTATTGGTGAAAACTGAAAAGAAGGAATAGGAAAAGAAAAGTTTGAAATATAAAAAAGATAAAGGATCATTAGCATGTCATTTCTTTAAATGCATGTATCTTGTAAAATGATTTAAGGAGGCTTGTGATATTGAAACTGTGTGACAAAATACAAAGTGAAACATGTTTGAATGATATAAGATGCTATTAACTTAGAGGAAAAATCCAATTTCAGGTTATGTGGAGTAGGGAGATAGTGTGGAGTTTTAATGTAGAAGAGTGTTGTGGGCTGGCTGTGATACTTAAAAATAAAGAAATAAGGGTTTACATATGTGTGTACAGGGAAAGCATGAAGGGTCATGGTGGCAGATGTTAGGATGTTTACATATTCATTCTACTTTATGTTTCAACTAACTAAGAGTGTAGAAAGACAGGCGAGATGTTTGGGATTAAGAAATATGTTTTTAGACATAGGACTATAGTAGTGCGAGCAGATTTTAATTTCAGCTTGCAAAAAGAGTAAAGAAAATAGGTATGGATATAAAACTGTCTAGAACTGATTAATTGGGAGAAAAAGTAGGGAAAAGAGGGGCCTATACATACAGGAGGGATACATACAGGAGGGATAATACAAAGCAGAAATAGGGGTGCTTTACAGTTGAACAATGCAAAATAATGACACCGCACCATAAAGGATAAATGTGTAACTGCCCCTAAAGAAAATAGCACAAGTCACGTAATAAATAAATAAATAAGAGAGCAGTCCACAAACCATGGAACAAAAAACTAAAAGTTAGCATAAAACGTAAAATGTATCCGTGTTTAATTCAATACGGTAAGTGCTTTCACTAGATAGCTTCATCAAACCATGAAAGTAAACTGGTCACAAGTCATACAAATACAAGTGGAATCATTCAAGGCCCCAGGGCCAGTGGAAACTACGGCCCAAACTGCAGAATCCTATATAAACGCATTCTACGGACATCTCCAGGAATGCATGGATCATGCTATCCCAAACAAAACCAAGACCCAATCATCCAAAGGCAGGCGTCCAGTCTGGTGGACCCCTGCCATAAATAAACTGTACAACAGAAGGAGGAAGCTACTACATGATAGAGCAAAATCCCTAATAGGGAAGGCATCTCTGATCAGTACTAGCAAAAAATTACGATCCCTCATAAAATCCTCCAAGGCCAGCTTTGAGAGAAAAATTGCACAGGACACCAAAGACAATCATAAGTCTTTTTTCAGTTATGTTAGAAACCTGGGATGCAACTCCCAGACTTGTTCTGAGTTGATTCTAAATGACAAAAAATACACTGAACCCGCAGACATCGCCAATATCCTGGCAGACAGGTTCAGTGCAAACTTCTCCACCCTCCCCCCCCAAAAGAGCAAGTATCTATCCCGGCAGAGAGCTGCCTCCCAAACATCTCAGATGCTCAGGTGAAGGCTGCCCTCTCCAAAGCAAAAAACACTGCTTCCATAGGACCAGATGGCGTCCCAGGTTGCGTCCTACATGAACTCCAAGAGGAACTAATCCCTCAAATAAAACAGCTATACATTCTCAGCCTCACTACAGTATATGTGCCCACAGAATGGCGTACAGCAACAGTGGTCCCACTCCACAAAGGTGGAGCCTCTACGGACCCTGGAAACTATCGCCCCATAAGCCTGACCAGCTTAGTCTGCAAGGCTATGGAGAGGATCATCATGGAGCTCATAAACAAAGACATTGGGGACCTACAGACACTAGATCCTACCCAGTTCGGCTTTGTCAAGGGCAGATCCTGCCTTTTGAACCTGGTTGACTTCTTTGAAACAGTCACCAAAGCCATAGATGAAGGGAAGGTAGTTCACACAGCCTATCTGGACCTTGCAAAGGCATTTGACACAATACCCTACTCGGGCATCATAGATAAGCTATCCAGCTTAAATATAAACCCCTATGTCACAAGATGGGTCGCAAACTGGCTCAAAGACAAAACCCACAGAGTGAAAGTTGCTGGAGCCATGTCATACTCGAAACTGGTCACAAGTGGTGTCCCACAGGGTTCTGTCCTGGGACCACTCTTGTTCGGTATATACTTTTCCGAAGTACAGGCAAACGTGGGAGGACTATGGCTCACCAAGTTCGCAGACGACTGCAAACTGGGCGCCATAATCAACTCTCCAGCTGACACAAACATCCTTCAAAAAGGTCTCACAGAGACAGATAACTGGTGCCAGCGCCATGGTTTAAAGCTAAATGCCAAAAAATGTATAGTCATACCCTTTGGCAAAACAATGTGCCCACAAATTACCACATAGGCGGAAACCCATTAAGTACAGAGAAAGTTATTAGGGACCTGGAGACCCAAGTTGATAGCAATCTCTCCTTTGAAAACCACATTGCCAAAGTGGTTAGAAAGACCTTCTACATAGCCCACCTCATCACGAAGGGTTTCACATCTAGATCATGAGAGGTAATCGTGCCCCTTTATTCATCCCTCATCAGGCCCATCATAGAATACAATGCCCCTTTTGGGATGTACCTTACCCGACACCTGCAGCAATTAGAAAGACCCCAAAAGTATCTCACCAAGAGGATCAAGGGTCTCAAACAGATGCCATATGCTGCTCGGTTAAAAAAACTCCAGGTCTACTCAGTTGCATACCGCCTACTTCGAGGCGATCTATGCCTGACATACAAAGCTATGTCAAATCCAGAATTAATGGACATGCTCCACCTCAGTAAATATAAATCCCTTAGAGCCACATGCTCGAGGGACTTGAACCTCAGCACAGAAATAAATAGAACTTGCTGGAGGGACAGGTTCATAACCCAGAGGCTCCCTTCGCTCTGGAATAGAATTCCAGTTCATGTGAGGCAGAGCACCTCACTGAATCTCTTCAAGAAGAATCTCGATAAGTGGATGGGAGATCGTAGGTTTGTCCCAGGGATTACTCCCGTGTCACTATTAGACAGAGGCACAGTAAACTAAACCTTAAAAAGGGCACCGTATACTCAAATCAAGGGGTGGTGTAAGCCATACAGAATCGGGCTAGGCTTATAATTGCCCCAGGGCAGATAGCCTAGTATGAACCTATGAACTATGAACCAATCACATCCCATTATAAGGTTACATCACAAATCAAATTAGCTGATTCTATATATAAAAACTTTAAAGTACATGATATTTAAAGCACGTATTAAATACATTACTAGCCAAAATCATTCACTGCCTATAATAAAATACAAAATCTATAGAAATGGAAAGGCAATAGATATATAATTAGACTTGCACAATCCTTTTCAAACATATATTAAATAGGAACTTCAAGGAGTTGTGTAATAATGATGATTCCCGTCATTTTAACTAGCTAGTAAAAAATATCAGAAAGTTAAAACGAACATTATAAAATGTCCCTAAACTTTATTTCAAAAACATAACACACTAAGCACTTATAGCATGATCTAAAATCAGTGCTCTCTAAAAAACAAACAATATATAAACACTAGTTAATAAATGCAAATATATATGAAAATGCACATAAATCTGATTGCTTGTGACAAAGTGCAATTCTAGCTATCTACTACTAAAACTGATAACATTCATTCACAATCCTGGGGCTGGAAAGCGTATATAATATATGCAAACAGCAACACAGGATGAAATAATCATGGCACATAAGTGGGTACAAAACTATAAACGCAAAATTGCCAAGTAAAAAGAGTAACTGTTGGTGTGGCCAACTTAAGGTCTCGAGAGAAAACCTGACCGTAGATATACACTTAAACAGGGATTGTCAAACATGATTGAGCAAAATACAGCAATAAAATCTATAAGTATTATGATACCATGGTGCAACTCTACTTAACTAAAACCAGGGTAGTGAGGGACTATAAAGACAAATATAAACAAATGCAGGAAAAGCTCATATTATAGCAGATAAATGGACACAAAACTATGAAAAACAAACAGTATATGCACATTGGTGAAAAAATGTGAATATGTATATAAAAGTGTACATATATCTAATCATATGTACCAAAATGAAACTCTAGTTAAGTGCTGCTAAAGATAGTAACAATAGCACTCATAAATGGTCCTGAAAGTTATATACAATGTATGCAAATAACAACTCAATATAAAAAGGTATAAGAACAAGGTTAGCAAATTAAAACAAAGTATCTGCTCATGTGGGAATACATGAACGGATACAAAACTATAACCCATAAATCAAACAGTGTATACACGCTAGTGAATGAATGCGAATGTAAATAAAGGCACATAGAGCTAAGCGCATATATTAAAGAGCAACTCTAGCTAACTGCTACATGAAATGGTATCACTGACATTCATTCACAATCCTGGAACTCAAAAACACATATAATATATGCAAACAGCAACTTATAGTAAAATGATCATAGCGCATAAATAACCACGTAACTACAAGGGTAAGATTGATAAGTAAGAGCCAAGTATCAGATGGTATGCCCAAATGGGGTTTCAGAGGAGGAAACTTAGCCATAAATGTCTGCTGTAATAAGGTATGCTAAACATAAAAGGACAAAATGTAACAATAATATCTATAGTTACCATGATGCCATGGTACGACTCTACCTAACTAGAACCACAGTGGTGAAAAACTATAAGCAAGAGTATGAACGTAATATAGAATAGATACTGTAATGCCACTCAACGTGGCTGAGATCAAGGTGTTGAAAAACTGTATGCAACAGTGTAAGCTAATATATGAAGGACTCATATTTATATACTAAAATAAACCAAGATCAACGCATCATAAAATATCAGTCTACATTCCTTTATGTGAACATCTCTAATACATAGGTGCAAAGTGCCTATTGTTGTTAATAACATCGAACAAAGCTAATGTTGTACAGCTACAGATAACTTCCCCTGTTATAAAGTAGGTTTGAGGGGATGCCCACTCATTCAGGCCTTTCCCTCTATCAGTTCTTAGTCTAAGACTCCATCTAACCTCCTTGCTTTCAGTAACATTCCTAATATCTCTCTCACGCACAGTTGGAATTATTTCTTCAATAGCCATACATTTAAACTGATGGTCAATTCCAGCCACATTCACATGCTTGGACAAGGCATTCTTTTTATATTGGATCCTAATGCTATACAGATGCTCCCTCATCCCTTCTCGGAGTGTTCGGTTGGTCTTGCCAACATAAAAGGATTTGCAGAGCTCACAGACAGCTAGGTAAACAACATTTTGCATTCTGCAATCTGCTTGTACCCTGAATTCAAACCTCTGATCAGAATCTGGATATATAAGAACACTAGTGGTATCTATAAAACCACAGAAATTACATATGCCACAGGGGTGGGTACCCATCTCACCCTCTCTAACTCTATCACTTCTATTATTGTAGCAAAGTAATCTTTTAAGGTTATGTTTATAACAGAAATGTCTGTTCATCACCAACTATACTCCTAACTTGTGGGTCAGTGGTAAGGACTCTCCAATTCTTCCTAATAATATCTGATATTGGTTTGATATCAGTGGTAAAGTAGATAGGTATTTTCAACTTATCAGATCGTTGTATCTCTGAGTGTTGTTCATCTGTGACAAGGAGTGGGGAGAAATAGGGTTTCGCCCTACCCTTCCTCAACTCATCCATGTCTGCTAAACTCCTTTCCAACTCCTGTTGTGTATAACCTCTGTCTGTCAACATGTCTTTAAGTGTGGATAATTCATGCTGAAATCTGTCTTCTGTGGCATTTAATCTTGACACTCTCATGTCTTGTCCCTTGGTAACAATTTTGAAAGCATATCCTGGATGCATGCTGCTTCTATGCAGCAAGGTGTTCCTATAGCACTTCTTTCTGCATACGCCTGTATTGATCATCCCATTCCTGAGTCCCTCTACAAAAACATCTAAATATTCTGCTCTCAGTTGTGAACAGTTCATAGTGAGCTTCAAATAACTAAACCTCTCATTTAATGCTATTAAAAATTCAGCCAATCCCTCACTGGAACCTTTGCACACCAAAAAAGGTCGTTGATAGAACATCACATGTATGGAGTATAACTCCATGTTGAATAAGACCTCTTCTTCCCACATGGCCATTGACATGTTGGTGTAGCTATTGGCACAAGAAGTGCCCAGAGCTACGCCACCATGGTGTAAAAAGATGTCACCATCAAATGTAAAGGCATTGTTTTCTAGTATGGTTTCCAGGAACAAACTAGTAAGATCGATCTCTTCATATATGAACTCACTGTGAGTATGTAAATACCTCTGTACTGACACTATTACAACTTCATTGGGTATTATAGTAAATAGGGATTGCACGTCATAAGAGTCATAATCTGATATTACTGAATTACTGTACTGTTATAGGTCTGTTAAAAAATGTTTGGTATCCTTGAGTATATAGATGTTTCTATCCAATATAGGTCTTAGTTGTTTCTCAACATATAAGGAGAAAGGCTCAGTGAGCCATCCCCTTCCAGCCATTATAAGCTTCATGGGTGATTTCTGTCCATCCTTGTGGACTTTGGGCAGTCCTTGTATAGAGGGCAACAAGGGGTGATCAACCTTCGAGAATGTATATAAATTAGTGTCACTCATGCCAGTCTTTAATAAGTCTTCTAGCATAAACAAGACCCTGTCATGCAAACCATGAACCTTCTGTATATCAATGTGACAATAAAACTGCACATCACTCAACATGCTATTCATCATAGCAATTGGCCCTCCTTTGTCTGCAGGTCTAATAGCAATTGAATCATCTAATTGGAGCCTCTTGAGAGCACAATGCTCTCTGTAACTTAAGTTGTGCCTCTTTCTACTGTTCCTTTCACTTATTATTTTATTACCGTAAAACTCCTGTAGATCATCCACAACAATCTTGCTAAAAGCCCCAACTAAGGGGTGGAGGTTGGGCATATACAAAAAGGGTCTACGAAACATGTTCAGGTTATCAAAGGTGGCATTAGCAAATTAAATTTTTAACATAACATTTCTGCTACAACATTTAATGTCCAACATAGTGTCAGTCATGTCACTGCATGTGGTAGGAATAAAAGAAAGTCCCTTGTTCAATACATTCAGTTCCTCAGTGTTTAAAACTTATTTGGATATGTTCCAAACTAAGGAGCCCCACCTGGCTCCACATTTTCTTCAATGATTGGTTAGATTGCCTTTCTATTGAAGGTTTTCTTTTTTGCCTTCCCTGGTTCTGAGAGCATGTCCTTATTGGGCCCTTGTCGATGTTGATAGGGAGTGGAAAATGGGGAAGGGCAACACAAGTAGAAGAAGCAGAAGATGTGCTATTAGCAATAGTGCTATTGTTAAGCATATTCTTGGGCTGTACAGCACTCAGTTGTAGCAGACCCTGTCCATCCACTAACATGGCACTGGTATTAAGTGAGTGAGTGTCTGAAATGATTCCCGTGGACTGGTTAGGTGCATGATTAGATCTATGTGCACTTTTATATACATATTTGCATTTTTTCACCATTGTGCATATACTGTTTGTTTTTCATAATTTTGTGACCATTTATCTGCTATAATATGAACTTTTCCTGCATTTGTTTATATTCTTCTTTATAGTCCCTCACTACCCTGGTTTTAGTTAAGTAGAGTATTGCTGCATTTTGCTCAATCATGTTTGATATTCCCTGTTTAAGTGTATATCTGCGGTCAGGTTTTCTCTCTTGAGACCTTAAGTTGGCCACACCAACAGTTAGTCTTTTTACTTGGCAATTTTGCCCTTATAGTTTTGTGCCCACTTATGTGTCATGATTATTTCATCCTGTATTGCTGTTTGCATATATTATATATGCTTTCCAGCCCCAGGATTGTGAATGAATGTTACCCGTTTTAGAAGTAGATAGCTAGAATTGCACTTTGTCACAAGCAATCAGATTTATGTGCATTTTCGTATATATTTGCATTTATTAACTAGTATTTATATATAGTTTGTTTTTTAGATAGCACTGATTTTAGATCATGCTATAAGTGCTTAGTGTGTTATGTTTTTGAAATAAAGTTTAGGGACATTATATAATGTTCATTTTATCTTTCTGATATGGTTTACTAGCTAGTTAAAATGACGGGAATCATCATTATTACACAACTCCTTGAAGTTCCTACTTAATATATGTTTGAAAAGGATTGTGCAAGTCTAATTATATGTCTATTGCCTTTCCATTTCTATAAATTTTGGATTTTATTATAGGCAGTGAATGATTTTTGCTAGTAATGTATTTAATATGTGTTTTAAATACCATGTACTTTAAAGTTTTTATATATAGAATCAGCTGATTTGAGTTGTGATGTAACCTTTTAATGGGATGTGGTTGGTTGTTTTAAATATTTATATGACTTGTGACCAGTTTACTTTCATGGTCTGATGAAGCTATCTAGTGAAAGTGCTTACCGTATTCAATTAAACACAGATACATTTTACGTTTTATGCTAACTTTTAATTTTTTGTTCCATGGTTTGTGGACTGCTCTCTTATTTATTTATTTATTATATGACTTGTGTTGTTTTCTTTAGGGGCAGTTACACATGTATCCTTTACGGTGCGGTGTCATTGTTTTGCATTGTTTTACTCATTTATATTTTTCCTGCACCTAGAAGGAACATGGCTGATGGTAATGCAGTGGATGTGGAGTTGGATTATATACCTGGAAGGCCTGCAGAGGCAGTGAAAAGTACTCCAGAGAGGTTCTTAGCCTGCATCCATACCGAGGTGAATCCTTTGATGCTATGCCATGTTTCATCTAGGGACTCTGTTACCATAGTGGCAGCAACAGATTCCGAAGCCCTCAGACAAGCAATTAATATGCTTGAGAGGTATTTCTTAAAGTTGAAGAGGCTACAAACACAGAGGCAGCATTTTGAAGTATGCATTAATCGTAAGATTGTGCCGGGAGGACTAAGGGTGTTGAAAATGCCGACTCATGGGGTTCAATACCCAGAGTTACTGGCTAGTTCGCAGCAACTGAATTTAGAGGTGAGCCTTAAATATATGTCTTTACTTAATGAATATTTTAAACCGGAAGAGGATTCATTAAGATCCTCCATTAAAGAACAGCAAGAGAGATTATATGCAAGTTTTCCACATGCGTTGTTAGATCATGTCTTGGAAACTATGATTGACGGAATCATAGTTTTTGAGAGAAGACTCATACAGTAGAAAAAGGAAAAAATAGACAGGGATACACACGACTTTGAAAGAGGGCATGTTTTCACCTTGCCCAGGGGTGAGAATGTCCGTGTTGCATGGAATGCTAATTCTTCTGATATTAGAACTACCCATGTCAATAATATTACTGCTGTAGCCGGGGTTGCTGGAACTATTTCTGTTAATTCCAGTACTCTGGCTGGAGATGAGATTCATGCCAGTCAGAGGGAACTGGGGATGGCAGTTTTTTTAGGTGCTTCCACCTCTACTGTTGTCTCTAATGCACCTAACCAGTCCACGGGAATCATTTCAGACACTCACTTGCTTAACACCAGTGCCACGTTAGTGGATGGACAGGGTCTGCTACAACTGAGTGCTGTACGGCCCAAGAATATGCTTAACAATAGCACTATTGCTAATAGCACATCTTCTGCTTCTTCTACTTGTGTTGCCCTTCCCCATTTTCCACTCCCTATCAACATCGACAAGGGCCCAATAAAGACATGCTCTCAGAACCAGGGAAGGCAAAATAGAAAACCTTCAATAGAAAGGCAATCTAACCAATCATTGAAGAAAATGTGGAGCCAGGTGGGGCTCCTTAGTTTGGAACATTTCCAAAAAAGTTTTAAACAGAGAGGAACTGAATGTATTGAACAAGGGTCTTTCTTTTATTCCTACCACATGCAGTGACATGACTGACACTATGTTGGACATTAAATGTTATAGCAGAAATGTTATGTTGAAAATTGAATTTTGTAATGCTACCTTTGATAACCTTTGATAGCTTTGAGTTTTATGGTAATAAAAATATACATGAAAGGAACAGTAGAAAGAGGCACATCTTAGGTTACAGAGAGCATTGTGCTATCAAGGGGCTCCAATTAGATGCTTCAAATGCTATTAGACCTGCAGACAAAGGAGGGCCCATTGTTATGATGAATAGATGTGATTATGTAGAGAGTATGCATAGGATGTTGAGTAATGCGCAGTTTTATTGTCACATTGATATACAGAAGGTTCATGGTTTGCATGACAGGGTCTTGTGTATGCTAGAAGACTTATTAAAGAGTGACATGATTGACACTAATTTATATAGATTCTTGAAGGATGATCACCCACTGCTGCCCTCTATACATGGGCTGCTCAAAGTCCACAATGATGGACAGAAACCACCCATGAGCCCCATAGTGGCTGGAAGGGGGTGGCTCACTGAGCCTTTCTCCTTATATGTTGAGAAACAACTAAGACCTATATTGGATAGAAACATATTCTCAAGCATACCAAACATTTTTAATAGACCTATAACAGTACAGTAATTCAGTAATATCAGATTATGACTCTTATGACATGCAATCCATTTTTACTATAATACCCAATGAGGTAGGGATAGTGTCAGTAAAGAGGTATTTACATACTCACAGTGAGTTCATCTATGAAGAGATCGATCTTATTAGTTTGTTCCTGGAAACCATACTAGAAAACAATGCCTTTACATTTGATGGTGACATCTTTTACAGCGTGGTGGCGTAGCTCTGGGCACTTCTTGTGCCAACAGCTACGCCAACATGTTAATGGCCATGTGGGAAGACGAGGTCTTATTCAACATGGAGTTATACTCCAGACATGTGATGTTCTATCAAAGTTTTGTCGATGACCTCTTTTTGGTGTGGAAAGGTTCCAGTGAGGGATTGGCTGAATTTTTAATAGCATTAAATGAGAGGTTTAGTTATATGAAGCTCACTATGAACTGTTCACAACTAAGAGTAGAATATTTAGATGTTTTGTAGAGAGACTCAGGAATGGGATGATCAATACAGGTGTATGCAGAAAGAAGTGCTATAGGAACACCTTGCTGCATAGAAGCAGCATGCATCCAGGATATACTTTCAAAAATGTTACCAAGGGGCAAGGCATGAGTGTCAAGATTAAATGCCACAGGAGAGGGATTTTGGCATGAATTATCCACACTTAAAGACATGTTGACAGACAGAGGTTATACACAACAGGAGTTGGAAAGGAGTTTAGCAGACTTGGATGAGTTGAGGAAGGGTAGGGCGAAACCCTATTTCTCCCCACTCCTTGTCACAGATGAACAACACTCAGAGATACAACAATCTGATAAGTTGAAAAACCTATGTACTGTATTACTGATATCAAACCAATATCAGATATTATTAGGAAGAATTGGAGAGTCCTTACCACTGACCTACAAGTTAGGAGTATAGCTGGTGATGAATCGACATTTCTGTTCAAGAATAAACATAACTTTAAAAGATTACTTTGCTACAATAATAGAAGTGATAGAGTTAGAGAGGCTGAGATGGGTACCCACCCCTGTGGCATATGTCATTTCTGTGGTTTTATAGATAACAGTAGTGTTCTTATACATCCAGATTCTGGTCAGAGGTTTGAATTCAGGGTACAAGCAGATTGCAGAATGCAAAATGTTGTTTACCTAGCTGTCTGTGAGCTCTGCAAATCCTTTTATGTTGGCAAGACCAACCTAACACTCCGAGAAAGGATGAGGAGCATCTGCATAGCATTAGGATCAAATATAATAAGAATGCCTTGTCCAAGCATGTGAATGTGGCTGGAATTAACCATCAGTTTAAATGTATGGTTATTGAAGAAATAATTCCAACTGTGCATGAGGGAGATATTAGGAATGTTACTGAAAGCAAGGAGGTTAGATGGAGTCTTAGACTAAGAACTGATAGAGGGAAAGGCCTGAATGAGAGGGCGACCCCTCAAACCTACTTTGAAACAGAGAAAGTTATCTGTAGCTGTACAACGTTAGCTTTGTTCGATGTTATTAACAACAGTAGGCACTTTGCATCTATGTATTAGAGATGTTCACATAAAGGAATGTAGACTGATATTTTATGATGCATTGATCTTGGTTTATTTTGGTATATAAATATGAGTCCTTCATATATTAGCTTACACTGTTGCATACAGTTTTTCAACACCTTGATCTCAGCCACGTTGAGTGGCATTACAGTATCTATTCTATATTACATTCATACTCTTGCTGATAGTTTTTCACCACTGTGGTTCTAGTTAGGTAGAGTCATACCATGGCATCATGGTACCTATAGATATTATTGTTACATTTTGTCCTTTTATGTTTAGCATACTTTATTACAGCAGACATTTATGGCTAGGTTTCCTCCTCTGAAACTCCATTTGGACATACCATCTGATACTCAGCTCTTACTTATCAATCCTACCTTTGTAGTTATGTGCCCATTTATGCGCTATGATCATTTTGCTATAAGTTGCTGTTTGCATATATTATATGTGTTTTTGAGTTCCAGGATTGTGAATGAATGTCAGTGATACCATTTCATGTAGCAGTTAACTAGAGTTGCTCTTTAATATATGCGCTTAGCTCAATGTGCCTTTATTTACATTTGCATTCATTCACTAGCCTGTATACACTGTTTGATTTATGGGTTATAGTTTTGTATCCGTTCATGTATTCCCACATGAGCAGATACTTTGTTTTAATTTGCTAACCTTGTTCTTATACCTTTTTATATTGAGTTGTTATTTGCATATATTGTATATACCTTCCAGGACCATTTATGAGTGCTATTGTTACTATCTTTAGCAGCACTTAACTAGAGTTGCATTTTGGTACATGTGATTAGATATATGTGCACATATTCAAATTTTTTTCACCATTGCACATATTCTGTTTGTTTTTCATAGTTTTGTGTCCATTTATCTGCTATAATATCTGCTTTTCCTCCATTTGTTTATATTCTTCTTTATAGTCCCTCACTATCCTGGTTTTAGTTAAGTAGAGTTGCACCATGGTATCATAGTACTTATAGATTTTATTGCTGTATTTTGTCAATCATGTTTGACATTCCCTGTTTAAGTGTATATCTGTGGTCAGCTGTTCTCTCTTGAGACCTTAAGTTGGCCACACCAACAGTAACTCTTTTACTTGGCAATTTTGCCCTTATAGTTTTGTTCCCACTTATGTACCATGCTTACTTCATCCTGTATTGCTCTTTGCATATATTATATACGCTTTCCAGCCCCAGGATTGTGAATGAATGTTATCAGTTTTAGTAGTAGATAGCTAGAATTGCACTTTGTCACAAGCGATCAGATGTATGTGCATTTTCGTATATATTTGCATTTATTAACTAGTGTTTATATATTGTTTGTTTTTTAGATAGCACTGATTTTATATCATGCTATAATTGCTTAGTGTGTTTATGTGTTTGAAATAAAGTTTAGGGACATTTTATAATGTTCGTTTTAACTTTTTGATATGGTTTACTAGCTAGTTAAAATGACGGGAATCATCATTATTACACAACTCCTTGAAGTTCCTACTTAATATATGTTTGAAAAGGATTGTGCAAGTCTAATTATATGTCTATTGCCTTTCCATTTCTATAAATTTTGTATTTTATTATAGGCAGTGAATGATTTTTGCTAGTAATGTATTTAATATGTGTTTTAAATACCATGTACTTTAAAGTTTTTATATATAGAATCAGCTGATTTGAGTTGTGATGTAACCTTTTAATGGGATGTGATTGGTTGTTTTAAATATTTATATGACTTGTGACCAGTTTACTTTCATGGTCTGATGAAGCTATCTAGTGAAAGTGCTTACCGTATTCAATTAAACACAGATACATTTTACGTTTTATGCTAACTTTTAATTTTTTGTTCCATGGTTTGTGGACTGCTCTCTTATTTATTTATTATGTGACTTGTGTTGTTTTCTTTAGGGGCAGTTACACATGTATCCTTTACGGTGCGGTGTCATTGTTTTGCATTGTTTTACTCATTTATATTTTTCCTGCACCTAGAAGGAACATGGCTGATGGTAATGCAGTGGATGTGGAGTTGGATTATAAACGTTGAAGGCCTGCAGAGGCAGTGAAAAGTACTCCAGAGAGGTTCTTAGCCTGCATCCATACCGAGGTGAATCCTTTGATGCTATGCCATGTTTCATCTAGGGACTCTGTTACCATAGTGGCAGCAACAGATTCCGAAGCCCTCAGACAAGCAATTAATATGCTTGAGAGGTATTTCTTAAAGTTGAAGAGGCTACAAACACAGAGGCAGCATGTTGAAGTATGCATTAATCGTAAGATTGTGCCGGGAGGACTAAGGGTGTTGAAAATGCCGACTCATGGGGTTCAATACCCAGAGTTACTGGCTAGTTCGCAGCAACTGAATTTAGAGGTGAGCCTTAAATATATGTCTTTACTTAATGAATATTTTAAACCGGAAGAAGATTCATTAAGATCCTCCATTAAAGAACAGCAAGAGAGATTATATGCAAGTTTTCCACATGCGTTGTTAGATCATGTCTTGGAAACTATGATTGACGGAATCATAGTTTTTGAGAGAAGACTCATACAGTAGAAAAAGGAAAAAATAGACAGGGATACACACGACTTTGAAAGAGGGCATGTTTTCACCTTGCCCAGGGGTGAGAATGTCCGTGTTGCATGGAATGCTAATTCTTCTGATATTAGAACTACCCATGTCAATAATATTACTGCTGTAGCCGGGGTTGCTGGAACTATTTCTGTTAATTCCAGTACTCTGGCTGGCGATGAGATTCATGCCAGTCAGAGGGAACTGGGGATGGCAGTTTTTTTAGGTGCTTCCACCTCTACTGTTGTCTCTAATGCACCTAACCAGTCCACGGGAATCATTTCAGACACTCACTTGCTTAACACCAGTGCCACGTTAGTGGATGGACAGGGTCTGCTACAACTGAGTGCTGTACGGCCCAAGAATATGCTTAACAATAGCACTATTGCTAATAGCACATCTTCTGCTTCTTCTACTTGTGTTGCCCTTCCCCATTTTCCACTCCCTATCAACATCGACAAGGGCCCAATAAAGACATGCTCTCAGAACCAGGGAAGGCAAAATAGAAAACCTTCAATAGAAAGGCAATCTAACCAATCATTGAAGAAAATGTGGAGCCAGGTGGAGCTCCTTAGTTTGGAACATTTCCAAAAAAGTTTTAAACACAGAGGAACCGAATGTATTGAACAAGGGTCTTTCTTTTATTCCTACCACATGCAGTGACATGACTGACACTATGTTGGACATTAAATGTTATAGCAGAAATGTTATGTTGAAAATTGAATTTTGTAATGCTACCTTTGATAACCTTTGATAGCTTTGAGTTTTATGGTAATAAAAATATACATGAAAGGAACAGTAGAAAGAGGCACATCTTAGGTTACAGAGAGCATTGTGCTATCAAGGGGCTCCAATTAGATGCTTCAAATGCTATTAGACCTGCAGACAAAGGAGGGCCCATTGTTATGATGAATAGATGTGATTATGTAGAGAGTATGCATAGGATGTTGAGTAATGCGCAGTTTTATTGTCACATTGATATACAGAAGGTTCATGGTTTGCATGACAGGGTCTTGTGTATGCTAGAAGACTTATTAAAGAGTGACATGACTGACACTAATTTATATAGATTCTTGAAGGATGATCACCCCCTGTTGCCCTCTATACATGGGCTGCTCAAAGTCCACAATGATGGACAGAAACCACCCATGAGCCCCAGAGTGGCTGGAAGGGGGTGGCTCACTGAGCCTTTCTCCTTATATGTTGAGAAACAACTAAGACCTATATTGGATAGAAACATATTCTCAAGCATACCAAACATTTTTAATAGACCTATAACAGTACAGTAATTCAGTAATATCAGATTATGACTCTTATGACATGCAATCCATTTTTACTATAATACCCAATGAGGTAGGGATAGTGTCAGTAAAGAGGTATTTACATACTCACAGTGAGTTCATCTATGAAGAGATCGATCTTATTAGTTTGTTCCTGGAAACCATACTAGAAAACAATGCCTTTACATTTGATGGTGACATCTTTTTACAGCATGGTGGCGTAGCTCTGGGCACTTCTTGTGCCAACAGCTACGCCAACATGTTAATGGCCATGTGGGAAGACGAGGTCTTATTCAACATGGAGTTATACTCCAGACATGTGATGTTCTATCAAAGTTTTGTCGATGACCTCTTTTTGGTGTGGAAAGGTTCCAGTGAGGGATTGGCTGAATTTTTAATAGCATTAAATGAGAGGTTTAGTTATATGAAGCTCACTATGAACTGTTCACAACTAAGAGTAGAATATTTAGATGTTTTGTAGAGAGACTCAGGAATGGGATGATCAATACAGGTGTATGCAGAAAGAAGTGCTATAGGAACACCTTGCTGCATAGAAGCAGCATGCATCCAGGATATACTTTCAAAAATGTTACCAAGGGGCAAGGCATGAGTGTCAAGATTAAATGCGACAGGAGAGGGATTTTGGCATGAATTATCCACACTTAAAGACATGTTGACAGAGGTTATACACAACAGGAGTTGGAAAGGAGTTTAGCAGACTTGGATGAGTTGAGGAAGGGTAGGACGAAACCCTATTTCTCCCCACTCCTTGTCACAGATGAACAACACTCAGAGATACAACAATCTGATAAGTTGAAAAAACCTATGTACTGTATTACTGATATCAAACCAATATCAGATATTATTAGGAAGAATTGGAGAGTCCTTACCACTGACCTACAAGTTAGGAGTATAGCTGGTGATGAATCGACATTTCTGTTCAAGTATAAACATAACTTTAAAAGATTACTTTGCTACAATAATAGAAGTGATAGAGTTAGAGAGGCTGAGATGGGTACCCACCCTGTGGCATATGTCATTTCTGTGGTTTTATAGATAACAGTAGTGTTCTTATACATCCAGATTCTGGTCAGAGGTTTGAATTCAGGGTACAAGCAGATTGCAGAATGCAAAATGTTGTTTACCTAGCTGTCTGTGAGCTCTGCAAATCCTTTTATGTTGGCAAGACCAACCTAACACTCCGAGAAAGGATGAGGAGCATCTGCATAGCATTAGGATCAAATATAATAAGAATGCCTTGTCCAAGCATGTGAATGTGGCTGGAATTAACCATCATTTTAAATGTATGGTTATTGAAGAAATAATTCCAACTGTGCATGAGGGAGATATTAGGAATGTTACTGAAAGCAAGGAGGTTAGATGGAGTCTTAGACTAAGAACTGATAGAGGGAAAGGCCTGAATGAGAGGGCGACCCCTCAAACCTACTTTGAAACAGAGAAAGTTATCTGTAGCTGTACAACGTTAGCTTTGTTCGATGTTATTAACAACAGTAGGCACTTTGCACCTATGTATTAGAGATGTTCACATAAAGGAATGTAGACTGATATTTTATGATGCGTTGATCTTGATTTATTTTGGTATATAAATATGAGTCCTTCATATATTAGCTTACACTGTTGCATACAGTTTTTCAACACCTTGATCTCAGCCACGTTGAGTGGCATTACAGTATCTATTCTATATTACATTCATACTCTTGCTGATAGTTTTTCACCACTGTGGTTCTAGTTAGGTAGAGTCATACCATGGCATCATGGTACCTATAGATATTATTGTTACATTTTGTCCTTTTATGTTTAGCATACTTTATTACAGCAGACATTTATGGCTAGGTTTCCTCCTCTGAAACTCCATTTGGACATACCATCTGATACTCAGCTCTTACTTATCAATCCTACCCTTGTAGTTATGTGCCCATTTATGCGCTATGATCATTTTACTATAAGTTGCTGTTTGCATATATTATATGTGTTTTTGAGTTCCAGGATTGTGAATGAATGTCAGTGATACCATTTCATGTAGCAGTTAACTAGAGTTGCTCTTTAATATATGCGCTTAGCTCGATGTGCCTTTATTTACATTTGCATTCATTCACTAGCCTGTATACACTGTTTGATTTATGGGTTATAGTTTTGTATCTGTTCATGTATTCCCACATGAGCAGATACTTTGTTTTAATTTGCTAACCTTGTTCTTATACCTTTTTATATTGAGTTGTTATTTGCATATATTGTATATACCTTCCAGGACCATTTATGAGTGCTATTGTTACTATCTTTAGCAGCACTTAACTAGAGTTGCATTTTGGTACATGTGATTAGATATATGTGCACATATTCGTATTTTTTTCACCATTGCACATATTCTGTTTGTTTTTCATAGTTTTGTGTCCATTTATCTGCTATAATATCAGCTTTTCCTCCATTTGTTTATATTCTTCTTTATAGTCCCTCACTATCCTGGTTTTAGTTAAGTAGAGTTGCACCATGGTATCATAGTACTTATAGATTTTATTGCTGTATTTTGTCAATCATGTTTGACATTCCCTGTTTAAGTGTATATCTGCGGTCAGCTGTTCTCTCTTGAGACCTTAAGTTGGCCACACCAACAGTAACTCTTTTTACTTGGCAATTTTGCCCTTATAGTTTTGTGCCCACTTATGTACCATGCTTACTTCATCCTGTATTGCTCTTTGCATATATTATATACGCTTTCCAGCCCCAGGATTTTGAATGAATGTTATCAGTTTTAGTAGTAGATAGCTAGAATTGCACTTTGTCACAAGCGATCAGATGTATGTACATTTTCGTATATATTTGCATTTATTAACTAGTGTTTATATATTGTTTGTTTTTTAGATAGCACTGATTTTATATCATGCTATAATTGCTTAGTGTGTTTATGTGTTTGAAATAAAGTTTAGGGACATTTTATAATGTTCGTTTTAACTTTTTGATATGGTTTACTAGCTAGTTAAAATGACGGGAATCATCATTATTACACAACTCCTTGAAGTTCCTACTTAATATATGTTTGAAAAGGATTGTGCAAGTCTAATTATATGTCTATTGCCTTTCCATTTCTATAAATTTTGTATTTTATTATAGGCAGTGAATGATTTTTGCTAGTAATGTATTTAATATGTGTTTTAAATACCATGTACTTTAAAGTTTTTATATATAGAATCAGCTGATTTGAGTTGTGATGTAACCTTTTAATGGGATGTGATTGGTTGTTTTAAATATTTATATGACTTGTGACCAGTTTACTTTCATGGTCTGATGAAGCTATCCAGTGAAAGTGCTTACCGTATTCAATTAAACACAGATACATTTTACGTTTTAAGCTAACTTTTAATTTTTTGTTCCATGGTTTGTGGACTGCTCTCTTATTTATTTATTTATTTATTATGTGACTTGTGCTGTTTTCTTTAGGGGCAGTTACACATGTATCCTTTACGGTGCGGTGTCATTGTTTTGCATTGTTTTACTCATTTATATTTTTCCTGCACCTAGAAGGAACATGGCTGATGGTAATGCAGTGGATGTGGAGTTGGATTATAGACCTGGAAGGCCTGCAGAGGCAGTGAAAAGTACTCCAGAGAGGTTCTTAGCCTGCATCCATACCGAGGTGAATCCTTTGATGCTATGCTATGTTTCATCTAGGGACTCTGTTACCATAGTGGCAGCAACAGATTCCGAAGCCCTCAGACAAGCAATTAATATGCTTGAGAGGTATTTCTTAAAGTTGAAGAGGCTACAAACACAGAGGCAGCATTTTGAAGTATGCATTAATCGTAAGATTGTGCCGGGAGGACTAAGAGTGTTGAAAATGCCGACTCATGGGGTTCAATACCCAGAGTTACTGGCTAGTTTGCAGCAACTGAATTTAGAGGTGAGCCTTAAATATATGTCTTTACTTAATGAACATTTTAAAACGGAAGAGGATTCATTAAGATCCTCCATTAAAGAACAGCAAGAGAGATTATATGCAAGTTTTCCACATGCGTTGTTAGATCATGTCTTGGAAACTATGATTGACGGAATCATAGTTTTTGAGAGAAGACTCATACAGTAGAAAAAGGAAAAAATAGACAGGGATACACACGACTTTGAAAGAGGGCATGTTTTCACCTTGCCCAGGGGTGAGAATGTCCGTGTTGCATGGAATGCTAATTCTTCTGATATTAGAACTACCCATGTCAATAATATTACTGCTGTAGCCGGGTTTGCTGGAACTATTTCTGTTAATTCCAGTACTCTGGCTGGAGATGAGATTCATGCCAGTCAGAGGGAACTGGGGATGGCAGTTTTTTTAGGTGCTTCCACCTCTACTGTTGTCTCTAATGCACCTAACCAGTCCATGGGAATCATTTCAGACACTCACTTGCTTAACACCAGTGCCACGTTAGTGGATGGACAGGGTCTGCTACAACTGAGTGCTGTACGTCCCAAGAATATGCTTAACAATAGCACTATTGCTAATAGCACATCTTCTGCTTCTTCTACTTGTGTTGCCCTTCCCCATTTTCCACTCCCTATCAACATCGACAAGGGCCCAATAAAGACATGCTCTCAGAACCAGGGAAGGCAAAATAGAAAACCTTCAATAGAAAGGCAATCTAACCAATCATTGAAGAAAATGTGGAGCCAGGTGGGGCTCCTTAGTTTGGAACATTTCCAAAAAAGTTTTAAACACCGAGGAACTGAATGTATTGAACAAGGGTCTTTCTTTTATTCCTACCACATGCAGTGACATGACTGACACTATGTTGGACATTAAATGTTATAGCAGAAATGTTATGTTGAAAATTGAATTTTGTAATGCTACCTTTGATAACCTTTGATAGCTTTGAGTTTTATGGTAATAAAAATATACATGAAAGGAACAGTAGAAAGTGGCACATCTTAGGTTACAGAGAGCATTGTGCTATCAAGGGGCTCCAATTAGATGCTTCAAATGCTATTAGACCTGCAGACAAAGGAGGGCCCATTGTTATGATGAATAGATGTGATTATGTAGAGAGTATGCATAGGATGTTGAGTAATGCGCAGTTTTATTGTCACATTGATATACAGAAGGTTCATGGTTTGCATGACAGGGTCTTGTGTATGCTAGAAGACTTATTAAAGAGTGACATGATTGACACTAATTTATATAGATTCTTGAAGGATGATCACCCCCTGTTGCCCTCTATACATGGGCTGCTCAAAGTCCACAATGATGGACAGAAACCACCCATGAGCCCCATAGTGGCTGGAAGGGGGTGGCTCACTGAGCCTTTCTCCTTATATGTTGAGAAACAACTAAGACCTATATTGGATAGAAACATATTCTCAAGCATACCAAACATTTTTAATAGACCTATAACAGTACAGTAATTCAGTAATATCAGATTATGACTCTTATGACATGCAATCCATTTTTACTATAATACCCAATGAGGTAGGGATAGTGTCAGTAAAGAGGTATTTACATACTCACAGTGAGTTCATCTATGAAGAGATCGATCTTATTAGTTTGTTCCTGGAAACCATACTAGAAAACAATGCCTTTACATTTGATGGTGACATCTTTTTACAGCGTGGTGGCGTAGCTCTGGGCACTTCTTGTGCCAACAGCTACGCCAACATGTTAATGGCCATGTGGGAAGACGAGGTCTTATTCAACATGGAGTTATACTCCAGACATGTGATGTTCTATCAAAGTCTTGTCGATGACCTCTTTTTGGTGTGGAAAGGTTCCAGTGAGGGATTGGCTGAATTTTTAATAGCATTAAATGAGAGGTTTAGTTATATGAAGCTCACTATGAACTGTTCACAACTAAGAGTAGAATATTTAGATGTTTTGTAGAGAGACTCAGGAATGGGATGATCAATACAGGTGTATGCAGAAAGAAGTGCTATAGGAACACCTTGCTGCATAGAAGCAGCATGCATCCAGGATATACTTTCAAAAATGTTACCAAGGGGCAAGGCATGAGTGTCAAGATTAAATGCCACAGGAGAGGGATTTTGGCATGAATTGTCCACACTTAAAGACATGTTGACAGACAGAGGTTATACACAACAGGAGTTGGAAAGGAGTTTAGCAGACTTGGATGAGTTGAGGAAGGGTAGGGCGAAACCCTATTTCTCCCCACTCCTTGTCACAGATGAACAACACTCAGAGATACAACAATCTGATAAGTTGAAAAAACCTATGTACTGTATTACTGATATCAAACCAATATCAGATATTATTAGGAAGAATTGGAGAGTCCTTACCACTGACCTACAAGTTAGGAGTATAGCTGGTGATGAATCGACATTTCTGTTCAAGTATAAACATAACTTTAAAAGATTACTTTGCTACAATAATAGAAGTGATAGAGTTAGAGAGGCTGAGATGGGTACCCACCCCTGTGGCATATGTCATTTCTGTGGTTTTATAGATAACAGTAGTGTTCTTATACATCCAGATTCTGGTCAGAGGTTTGAATTCAGGGTACAAGCAGATTGCAGAATGCAAAATGTTGTTTACCTAGCTGTCTGTGAGCTCTGCAAATCCTTTTATGTTGGCAAGACCAACCTAACACTCAGAGAAAGGATGAGGAGCATCTGCATAGCATTAGGATCAAATATAATAAGAATGCCTTGTCCAAGCATGTGAATGTGGCTGGAATTAACCATCAGTTTAAATGTATGGTTATTGAAGAAATAATTCCAACTGTGCATGAGGGAGATATTAGGAATGTTACTGAAAGCAAGGAGGTTAGATGGAGTCTTAGACTAAGAACTGATAGAGGGAAAGGCCTGAATGAGAGGGCAACCCCTCAAACCTACTTTGAAACAGAGAAAGTTATCTGTAGCTGTACAACGTTAGCTTTGTTCGATGTTATTAACAACAGTAGGCACTTTGCACCTATGTATTAGAGATGTTCACATAAAGGAATGTAGACTGATATTTTATGATGCGTTGATCTTGGTTTATTTTGGTATATAAATATGAGTCCTTCATATATTAGCTTACACTGTTGCATACAGTCTTTCAACACCTTGATCTCAGCCACGTTGAGTGGCATTACAGTATCTATTCTATATTACATTCATACTCTTGCTGATAGTTTTTCACCACTGTGGTTCTAGTTAGGTAGAGTCATACCATGGCATCATGGTACCTATAGATATTATTGTTACATTTTGTCCTTTTATGTTTAGCATACTTTATTACAGCAGACATTTATGGCTAGGTTTCCTCCTCTGAAACTCCATTTGGACATACCATCTGATACTCAGCTCTTACTTATCAATCCTACCTTTGTAGTTATGTGCCCATTTATGCGCTATGATCATTTTACTATAAGTTGCTGTTTGCATATATTATATGTGTTTTTGAGTTCCAGGATTGTGAATGAATGTCAGTGATACCATTTCATATAGCAGTTAACTAGAGTTGCTCTTTAATATATGCGCTTAGCTCAATGTGCCTTTATTTACATTTGCATTCATTCACTAGCCTGTATACACTGTTTGATTTATGGGTTATAGTTTTGTATCCGTTCATGTATTCCCACATGAGCAGATACTTTGTTTTAATTTGCTAACCTTGTTCTTATACCTTTTTATATTGAGTTGTTATTTGCATATATTGTATATACCTTCCAGGACCATTTATGAGTGCTATTGTTACTATCTTTAGCAGCACTTAACTAGAGTTGCATTTTGGTACATGTGATTAGATATATGTGCACATATTCGTATTTTTTTCACCATTGCACATATTCTGTTTGTTTTTCATAGTTTTGTGTCCATTTATCTGCTATAATATCAGCTTTTCCTCCATTTGTTTATATTCTTCTTTATAGTCCCTCACTATCCTGGTTTTAGTTAAGTAGAGTTGCACCATGGTATCATAGTACTTATAGATTTTATTGCTGTATTTTGTCAATCATGTTTGACATTCCCTGTTTAAGTGTATATCTGCAGTCAGCTGTTCTCTCTTGAGACCTTAAGTTGGCCACACCATCAGTAACTCTTTTTACTTGGCAATTTTGCCCTTATAGTTTTGTACCCACTTTTGTACCATGCTTACTTCATCCTGTATTGCTGTTTGCATATATTATATACGCTTTCCAGCCCCAGGATTGTGAATGAATGTTATCAGTTTTAGTAGTAGATAGCTAGAATTGCACTTTGTCACAAGCGATCAGATGTATGTGCATTTTCGTATAAATTTGCATTTATTAACTAGTGTTTATATATTGTTTGTTTTTTAGATAGCACTGATTTTATATCATGCTATAATTGCTTAGTGTGTTTATGTGTTTGAAATAAAGTTTAGGGACATTTTATAATGTTCGTTTTAACTTTTTGATATGGTTTACTAGCTAGTTAAAATGACGGGAATCATCATTATTACACAACTCCTTGAAGTTCCTATTTAGTATATGTTTGAAAAGGATTGTCTAATTATATGTCTATTGCCTTTCCATTTCTATAGATTTTGTATTTTATTATAGGCAGTGAATGATTTTTGCTAGTAATGTATTTAATAAGTGCTTTAAATGCCATGTACTTTAAAGTTTTTATATATAGAATCAGCTGATTTGAGTTGTGATGTAAACTTATAATGGGATGTGATTGGTTGTTTTAAATATTTATATGACTTGTGACCAGTTTACTTTCATGGTCTGAAGAAGCTATCTAGTGAAAGTGCTTACTATATTGAATTAAACATGGATACATTTTACATTTTATGCAAACTTTTAGTTTTTTGTTCCATGGTTTGTGGACTGCTCTTTTATTTATGTATTCATTACGTTCTTTACAGTTGGTCATTCCCCATGTGCTCAAAGACAAGATTCTTGAAACCAAGGACTTGACTGTGCTGTAGCCCATGCATCCAGTTAGTCATGCTCAAACTCAAATAAAAGTTCAACCATACAGCTGGCACACACTAAAAGCTTGTATCCTAGGGAACAAAGTGTAATAGTACTCAAGGACCAGGTAAGTGGGTAAGAAAATGGAGAAGGGGGAGTTTAGGTTTGGTGAGGGGAGGGGGATTTTATATATAGGCCGTGATTGGAAGATTGAGGTTAGAGAGGGGAGGGGTATTTTAGGTTTAGGGAGCAATCAGAAGATTAGGGTTAGAAAGGAGAGGGATTTTAGGTTTTTGGAGTGATAAGGTTAGGGTTAGGGTGAGGAGGAGGATTTTAGGTTTAGGGAGTGTGTTAGAGAAAAATACTTCAAAAGACCAAAAGCATAAGGTTCAGTTCAGGTATCTTTATTCTTGCACAAGGAGACAAAAAATGCAGTTACAGAGTTTGCCTAACTAAATCAGGAAGTGTCACAGTTATTATACCTTTCTTTCAAGACATTGCCCACTACGACTGACGTAGCAGATCACCAGTTCACAATTCTGTTACTTTACAGATGTTTCTCACATTTCTAGCTGACTCTTCAAAGTTTAAAAAAGATTTTTTTAGTAAACAGGATGGCCTTGACGACCACCGGTCAATTATAACTTTCTTGCTATGTGATGTTACAAGTCTAGGTATTATGGCTAATTCAAGCACAATGCAAGTACAGATTTCTGAAGCAGTTCTTTGTTTATAGTATCTAACTATCTTGCAGCTTGTGCACTTTTTCATCAACACGAACAGAGCTTATTGTTCATAATGAATGGATCTACAGAAATTATTATTCTCTATTTAATTTCCTGACCTAGCAGAAAATCACCTGCTTTCTACTACATTTCCAAAGCATAAACATGTATTTTGCTGTGCTAGCAAACTAGGTCAGAGGGCATCTTGCAGTGTCAGAAAGCACAATTTCAGAAAAGCATATTTTCAGTTTCAAATAGAACTAATGCTGCATATAGAATAAAAACGTGTTAATCTTCCCTTATTTAAAATAAGCATTGCACACATATGTTAATACATATTTTTCTAACATTTCCCCCCTGTTAATACTTTTTATTCTATTTCAAAAGCATAAACAGTTTGTTTCTTCTCCTAACCTCTTCCTCTGAGGATTTGCAGCTAAGAGAGTCATTCAGTTTAAATTTATGAAAGTGTTTCCTTTTTCAACAGTTCTTCAATTTCAGTACTTTGATACAAAGTCTCAGAAACTGACATGTCTATAAAATCTTTGATTAATTTTTTCATGCAGGGAATTCCACAGCAAATGCATGCTCCTAACAAAAGTAATCCCACACAAATGGCAATCAGGATGTTCATTAGGATGGAACCCCCCCCAAACAAATTCTGGAAAAAGTCCGTCAGTGGGTTTGGGCCTGGCTTGGTCATGTCTGACACTTGCTGAATCACTTCCAAATGATCGTTAATTTTGTGCTTATTGTCGGGAATAAACAAACAACACTCGTCTTTGAATAAAGCGCACGTACCACCTCTCGCCGCTAGGGTGAAGTCAAGAGCCATGCGGTTTTGAAGCACCACAGTTCTCATTGCATTCAGTTCATCAGTCATTAATTCAAGAGCAGAAAAAGTTGCATTGCTCATGACCTCGAGAAGTTTGGATAGCTTTCTCAGTTCCCAAATTGATTTAACTGCACCATATGCAGGGGCTATGCCAGCCCAGGATATGATAGTGTCACTCAAGTCCATGTGTGCTAGTTTACTTTTGTCTTTCACGGAGTTATGGTTTCTCCAGCCTGCTACGATCTGTCCCACTGGATTCTCAGGTTTCTTGATTGGATTTTCAGGTTTCTTTACGATGTCTCTGACGTTTCGAATTCTCCCATGAGGCAAAGCTGTAGTGTGTCGTATGGCCGGGACCAGGTAACCCAAAAAACAACTGCCAGACCAATTCTCAGGCAACCATTTGTATGCCTTTTTCCCACATATGAAATAACAGTTTTCTACTTTAGTATTGATATACACCTTCCCTGCATGAAACATTTTCTTATCTATAATAGACAGTTGCTTTAAAAGAACAGGCTTATGTTGTATATCACTGACAGTTTTATGCAAGGACTCAAAGTATGAGTCATAATCTGCATCAGAAATTGTTTCTGTATTTTTAGCATTTTTAGGTTTAATATAACATTTATAAGAAACTGTTACATTACATCTACTCCAACCTACTTGAATCATGTCATTCTTTAAAAAGCATACAATTCCTGTTTGTGTAACAGGTAGAAATAATGCAATTTTGTCTCTAGATTTCACAGGTGTAGTCTCAAAAATCAAGTTTTCCCAGGTCTCATTGACCCCTAGGGGGACAGCAGCCATCAATAATCCCCCGTATGCTGTTGGTATAGCTGTGCAAATCCAACAATTTGAAATATTAAAAGTCTCAGCATACACATATTTGATTGCTTGGTAAGTGTTAAAGTTCGGATGCCAGTCTATGAGTGTTGAATCACGTTTGTTCAGTCTAGCTGGTGTGGCTGAAGAAAAGAAAGGCCACTGCAAAAGCCACAGCAAAAAGAACATTGGCACTAATGCAGTTATTAAGATGATTATGCAACACTGCTGAATATACTGCTGAAATCGTTCAGTATTTCTATTGTCTCTAGGTCTTGTCGTCATTTTACTGCTGCTGTGTGTTAGCAAGAGTTTTATCAAGTTCAAAGTTTTTGACTAGTTTACAGTGTGTCAAATGAATCCAAGATGAATGTTCCGCAATCTTGACTGCTGTGGGTGTGCTCAGCAGTACTTGATACGGACCTTCCCACTTTGGTGTCGTCCAATTCTTCTTTTTGATTGTCTTCACCCAGACCCAAGTGCCTGGGGCTACTGCTACTTCGAATGGTTTAGTTTGGTCTTTATCTGAAACAGAATTAAACTGTAAAAGATGTTTGTTATTTAGCATATTCCTCATGTATTCTGCAAGTGTCCAATCTGCTTCCTGGTCTGCAGGCATGAGAGGTTTCCACTGAGGTATATAATAAGCTCTTCCGAAAATCTTTTCAAAAGGTGTCAATCCTTTTGCATTCGGAACAGTTCTCATGCTCAACAGTGCCAGGGGCAAACAGTACACCCAGTTCTTCTGTGTTTCTACTATAAATTTTTTAAGCTTATTCTTTAAAACTCCATTGTGCCTCTCTACTAACCCTGCAGATTGAGGGTGATATGCACAGTGATGTTTTAAAGAAATACCAAAATACTGACTTAACTGTTGTATAGTTTGGTTAACGAAATGTGTACCATTGTCAATGTAGATCCTTTCCGGTATGCCAAATCTAGGAATAATCTCTTTAACTAGGGTTTTTGCAACAGTGGCTGCATCTGGTTTACTAGTTGGAAAGGCCTCCACCCATTTGGAGAACATATCTACAATGACAAGGCAGTACTTTTTGTTTTCACATTTGTTCAATTCTATGAAATCCATATAGATAGTATGAAACGGATACGGTGGTGTATGGAAACTCCCTTACTTCGGCTTTAATGCCCCTTGTACATGATGTTTATTGCAAGTGTGACATGACAGGCAACATTTTTTAGTGCAGTTTGTAAACCCGTACGTAGCGAGCACCCGATTTACTAACTGTACCATCCCCCCTGTTGAGACATGGCTCTGCCCATGGCTCAACAAAGCTGCATATCTAAATAAATTAGATGATAATATCAGTTTTCCTTCTTTGGAGATGTACAGCCCTTCCTTGAGAATTGCACCTCGTCTTTTCCATTTCTGTTTTTCAGCTTGTGTAGTAAGCGTCTGCATTGTCTTCAACATTTCTGAGTCTAAAATCTCAGAAGGTTGTAATTCCTCGTTCAAAAGAAATGCTTCTGAGGCTGCTTGCTTTGCAGCTGTGTCAGCTCTCGCATTGCCTTTTGAAATCCTATCTTGTTGTTTTGTATGAGCTATGCATTTACAAATAGCTACTTTCTGAGGCAACTGAATAGAATCTAACAAATCTAAAATAAACTGTGCATGGTTAATCGGTTTGCCAGTAAATGTCACCATTCCTCGATTCTTCCACTGTTGTGCAAAAACATGTACAGTAGAAAAAGCATACTGGCTGTCTGTAAAAATGTTTACACTTTTACCCTTTGCTAAGGTACATGCCCGTGTCAAGGCAATCAACTCTGCTGCTTGTTCAGATAAGTTATGTGGTAGAGGTTTCGCTTCTACAATCTCAGTATCAGAAACTACTGCATAACCTGTTAGGTTCTGTCCTGTAGGACTCCTTTTGCATGAGACATCCACATAATATGTCACCTTGGCATCATCCAAGGGAACATCTGTGAGGTCTTTTCTAGGCAGTGTCTTTTTCTCAATTACCTGCAGGCAGTTATAGGGTGTGCCATCCACAGGAGTTGGGAGGAAGGTAGACGGATTCAAAGTAGTACATCATTCAATTGTCATGTGAGGTTGGCTCAGCAATATAGTCATACAAGAAATATGCCTAGCAGGGGAAAGATATGCTACTTTTTCTTGCAGTAAAATGATTGCAACTGCATAAGGCACTCTCAGTGTGAGAGGGTGGAATAACACTACTGAGGCTGAAGCCTGCACTGCCATTGCAGCTGCAACTACTGCTTGTACACAGTGGGGTAGAGACCACGCCACTGGGTCCAGTTGTGATGAATAATAAGCAATGGGGCATTGTTTGTCCCCATGTTGTTGAGTCAATACTGATGTCATATAACCTTGCTTGCAATCTACGTTTTGGAAAAAAACGTTTGTGATAATTTGGTAATCCTAAAACTAATGATGATGCTATCAATTGTTTTAGCTTGCAGAAAGTAAATTCTGCTTCTAGTGTCCACTGTATTAAATCTTGTGCTGCCATAGGCTTCTTAAAAATCAGGTCGGTTAAAGGTGCAGATTCCAAAGAATAGTTTGGGATCCAGCTCCGACAAAAATTAGTCATACCCAGGAAGGCCATCATTTCCTTCTTGGTTGTGGGTTTTGGTGCTTGTAAGATCGCTACTTTTCTGTCTTCATCTAATGTTCTGCCATCTTTGGATATTATATATCCAAGGTATTTCACTTGTTTTCTCCAAAGCTGCAATTTATTTTTGCTTACTTTGTTTGCTTCAACTGCTAGGAATTTTAATAATGCTATAGTATCTTCCTTACAATCTTGCTGGGTAGGGGCAGCCAGCAGGATGTCATCAACCTAAAGTAAAATTTGACTACCTCTCGGTGGGATAAATCCCGCTAAATTACTTGCCATCTCTTGTGAGAATATCGTTGGGCTTTCACTATAACCCTGTGCGGTATCGCAAAGAACGCATTGCTGATATCTACCACAGAAAAGTACTTCTGTTGAGGTTTTAAATCATTTAACAAGGTATGTGGAGCTGGCACTGTAGGTGCTCTTGGTATTACTGCATCATTTACAGCTTGTAAATCATGGACCATACGCCATTCTCCGTTTGCTTTTCTGACTGGGATTAAGGGTGTGTTACATGGCGAATCGGGAGATTCCACCAGTATTCCCTTCTTAAGCAAAGCCACTATGATAGGTTTAATACCTGCCTCTGCATCTTTTCTCAAGGGGTACTGTCTCTTTTGTGGTCTAAATGCTGACTTTGGCGTGTTAGTAACTGGTCCTGCTGTGCGAATTAGTCCTACGTCTGACTTTCCAGTTGACCAGAGAGTTTCTGGTATGTCTAACAAAGCTTTTTCTTCCTCTTCTAATAAGAGGGCTTCTCAGCTGTCTTTGCTGGACTGCAAGTGTATAGCTGGATGTGTTTGTGTTATCCAGTTCAGTTTCTGTCTTTGTATTCCCTGTTCTGACAGTTCTGATTCTGTCTGTTTTTCCCATTTTGTAACTTTTTCTCCTAGGTCTATCCATTTTAAACCTTCCTCTTTAGTTAAACTAACATGTGGTATTAGATTTGATTTGTAAAGTGAAAAGAACTCCTGGGGTAATGAACAGCTAACTACACTGTTCTCTTTCATGTCCCAGTACAAATTACACAGTACTAATCTGTTTGCATGATTTTTAAACAATTCTTATTCATATTCTTTGTCAGGTCCTGGTGTATTACAATAATACAGAGTACAGTGCAACAGGTGTTGTATGTCAATACAAAGAGAGGGGAACTTACTGATAGCTACATTCATTAACTCTTCAGTTACTGCTCCAGGGCCAGTCGTAACTAAGTCCTGGCTGTACCAGTAAAATGTCTTACCTTCCGTTTGCACTGCAAAAGTATTAGTTTGTCGCTGTGCTTCCATACCCTGCATGGTTGGAACTACTGCTATGCCTAATAGTTGCATAAGATCTCTGCCCAAAAGGTTCACTGGGCATTTTGCAGAAACAACAATTTTGCTTTTCTGGGTTAATCCTGAAACAGGATCTGTTATTGTAATGTTATGGGAGAGAGGCTCCCAATACAGCTGTCCATTAGCTGCTTTTACTAGTATAAAGTCATGTGATTATGAATTTTCTGGTAGTTTGGAGGGGTGTACCAGGGTTCGTGATGCCCCTGAATCGCACAAAAATTTGACTTCCCTCCCCTCTACCAGGAGTGTCACTTCTGGTTTTGTGTTAGCCAAATAGAGCTCTAAGCTCAGTAAGGCTAGGTCTAATATTTCATTTTCTTCACTATCGGTAGCTTCCTGCACTTCCTCTACTATCACATTCTCTGCTCCTTCTATCACATTGTCATTTATCTTTTCTCTATTATTCCTATCTAGTGATTCCTGACTTTCATATAGTCAGTCCTCACCCTCATCGTTTTTGTCTTCCACTGCTGCCTTCTTATTTTTCCTGCAATCCCTTGCCATGTGTCCCTTTTTCCCACATTTGAAGCACTCACCTCTTTTCTTTCTCCCTTCAAAGTCTTCTGATCACTGATCAGATTGTTTGTTTCCCTGGGCATTCTTTTTGCCCTTTTGTCCGGACTGTACTAAATAAACTTCTCCATCTTCCACAGCAAATACTTGGTCTTTCTTTTTCTTTTTGTTGTTAAAATGCCTTTTGGCATGTCTAGCATATTCAAGCAGTGATTGTAATCTGCTTGTACGATGGTCTACCATGTGTTTAGTAATGAAACTACTTATGGGTGCAATACTGCCTTTCAAAAATGCATTCTTTAACTGCTGCTCATATGGGGAATCTTGTGTCTGATCTTCAGGCACCTGCATTCCACAGTGATTGTTGAAACATTCCAATAATCTGGAAAAATATCTATCAAAAGTTTCACTTTCTTGTTGGATGCATTGGTTAATGCAAGTCCAGTCTGCCCTAGGCTTCCATTTCTCAGAAATTCGGTCTGTCAGACCTTTCACTGTATTGTCTAGTTCTGCGCTGCTATGTGGGTGGGGCCTAAGTGCAGCGTCACGGGGATTCCAGTTGCCACTGATCATGTGCCAGTCTGGACCAACTATTTGTCTGACTACTTTTTCTACTTCCTCTCCATTTAAGTGATAACTTAATCTCATGCCCTGTAAGTCTTCTAAGAACTTTCTAAAGTTAACTTTTGGATGGGGAATTCCCTCTGTGGCTTTCCGGATGTCTTCCGGTGTCCACGGTCTGTATACTAAGAGAGTTGGGCCCTGCCCTTCTTGTCCTGCCTGAGGATTTGGTACTTCTATGAGTGGGCATATCTCTTCTTCACTCAAAGCCCATGAATTTCTATTCATTTGATATAATTCAATATCCCCTTTTAAATTACGTGTTCGAGACCTAGTCTTGATAGGCTCTCTAACAAACAGTAGTGGTTTTATAGGAACAACTGGATATTGTGGAGGTGGGTCAGTTTGTTCTTTTGCTTCATATTCCGGTAAGGGAACTGAAACCGGAGTGGGCGGAGGGGCCGATGCTATAACTAAGTTATTATCCTCTTTGTCTAGAAACATTGCTTTTGAATTTTTATTCTTTTGTTCTCTTCGGTTTGCTTCCTCAATCCACCTGTGTGCCTGAGGAACTCCTAATTTGCGCTGTTTTTTAACCTGACCTTTAGAATCGGTTTTTAACTGTCTAATAAGTTTGATAAATGAGGATCTTTCAAGTTTCCCATCAAATTCATATTTATTAACCCATTTAGTATAATATTTAACGATGTCGGCGCACTGTGATTGCATATATTTTGCATCTTCGGTTAACTGTGGGCTTTAGGGTCTTTTCGTTTTTGTGCACGTATTACCCATTTTGTTCTAACCTTTTTAAATGTTATGTAACCCTTTTGTTTTTTTAATGTGGTACCACCAAGTGTTTACAGTCCCTTCAGACTACCTACCTACTCATTCTGTTTCCCTGATCTATGACAAGATAGCAATATTTCTGTTCCTGAATTTTAAAAATTCTCACAGAACAAATACAATCAAGTCCCTGATCTAAAACAGAAAAAAGTAGATTCACCTTACCTGAGCCTCAGCGATTGGTCACTCACTGTTCAAACGGAACCTGCCTTCGGTCATAGATCAGAAAAGTGGCTGGCCTCTTTTGCATGACAATTCAGTCGGAAGTCTTTCAATGAAGAAGATCCAATGTGGTATCTTCCCTGCACAGTTTCATGCCACCTGGCCCATCTGATCCCAGGCTAAACGAGGGTTTCCGGCTCCAAAGGACCAAAAAATGTTAGAGAAAAATACTTCAAAAGACCAAAAGCATAAGGTTCAGTTCAGGTATCTTTATTCTTGTGCAAGGAGACAAAAAATGCAGTTACAGAGTTTGTCTAACTAAATCAGGAAGTTTCACAGTTATTATACCTTTCTTTCAAGACATTGCCCACTACGACTGATGTAGCAGATCACCATTTCACAATTCTGTTACTTTACAGATGTTTCTCACATTTCTAGCTGACTCTTCAAAGTTTAAAAAAGATTTTTTTAGTAAACAGGATGGCCTTCACGACCACCGGGCAATTATAACTTTCTTGCTATGTGATGTTACAAGTCTAGGTACTATGGCTAATTCAAGCACAATGCAAGTACAGATTTCTGAAGCAGTTCTTTGTTTATAGTATCTAACTATCTTGCAGCTTGTGCACTTTTTCAAAAACACGAACAGAGCTTATTGTTCATAATGAATGGATCTACAGAAATTATTATTCTCTATTTAATTTCCTGACCTAGCAGAAAATCACCTGCTTTCCAGTACATTTCCAAAGCATAAACATGTATTTTGCTGTGCTAGCAAACTAGGTCAGAGGGCATCTTGCAGTGTCAGAAAGCACAATTTCAGAAAAGCATATTTTCAGTTTCAAATAGAACTAATGCTGCATATAGAATAAAAACGTGTTAATCTTCCCTTATTTAAAATAAGCATTGCACACATATGTTAATACATATTTTTCTAACATTTCCCCCCTGTTAATACTTTTTATTCTATTTCAAAAGCATAAACAGTTTGTTTCTTCTCCTAACCTCTTCCTCTGAGGATTTGCAGCTAAGAGAGTCATTCAGTTTAAATTTATGAAAGTGTTTCCTTTTTCAACAGTTCTTCAATTTCAGTACTTTGATACAAAGTCTCAGAAACTGACATGTCTATAAAATCTTTGATTAATTTTTTCATGCAGGGAATTCCACAGCAAATGCATGCTCCTAACAAAAGTAATCCCACACAAATGGCAATCAGGATGTTCATTAGGATGGAACCCCCCCCCAAACAAATTCTGGAAAAAGTCCGTCCGTGGGTTTGGGCCTGGCTTGGTCATGTCTGACACTTGCTGAATCACTTCCAAATGATCGTTAATTTTGTGCTTATTGTCGGGAATAAACAAACAACACTCGTCTTTGAATAAAGCGCACGTACCACCTCTCGCCGCTAGGGTGAAGTCAAGAGCCATGCGGTTTTGAAGCACCACCGTTCTCATTGCATTCAGTTCATCAGTCATTAATTCAAGAGCAGAAAAAGTTGCATTGCTCATGACCTCGAGAAGTTTGGATAGCTGTCTCAGTTCCCAAATTGATTTAACTGCACCATATGCAGGGGCTATGCCAGCCCAGGATATGGTAGTGTCACTCAAGTCCATGTGTGCTAGTTTACTTTTGTCTTTCACGGAGTTATGGTTTCTCCAGCCTGCTACGATCTGTCCCACTGGATTCTCAGGTTTCTTGATTGGATTTTCAGGTTTCTTTGCGATGTCTCTGACATTTCGAATTCTCCCATGAGGCAAAGCTGTAGTGTGTCGTATGGCCGGGACCAGGTAACCCAAAAAACAACTGCCGGACCAATTCTCAGGCAACCATTTGTATGCCTTTTTCCCACATATGAAATAACAGTTTTCTACTTTAGTATTGATATACACCTTCCCTGCATGAAACATTTTCTTATCTATAATAGACAGTTGCTTTAAAAGAACAGGATTATGTTGTATATCACTGACAGTTTTATGCAAGGACTCAAAGTATGAGTCATAATCTGCATCACAAATTGTTTCTGTATTTTTAGCATTTTTAGGTTTAATATAACATTTATAAGAAACTGTTACATTACATCTACTCCAACCTACTTGAATCATGTCATTCTTTAAAAAGCATACAATTCCTGTTTGTGTAACAGGTAGAAATAATGCAATTTTGTCTCTAGATTTCACAGGTGTAGTCTCAAAAATCAAGATTTCCCAGGTCTCATTGACCCCTAGGGGGACAGCAGCCATCAATAATCCCCCATATGCTGTTGGTATAGCTGTGCAAATCCAACAATTTGAAATATTAAAAGTCTCAGCATACACATATTTGATTGCTTGGTAAGTGTTAAAGTTCGGATGCCAGTCTATGAGTTTTGAATCACGTTTGTTCAGTCTAGCTGGTGTGGCTGAAGAAAAGAAAGGCCACAGCAAAAGCCACGGCAAAAAGAACATTGGCACTAATGCAGTTATTAAGATGATTATGCAACACTGCTGAATATACTGCTGAAATCGTTCAGTATTTCTATTGTCTCTAGGTCTTGTCGTCATTTTACTGCTGCTGTGTGTTAGCAAGAGTTTTATCAAGTTCAAAGTTTTTGACTAGTTTACAGTGTGTCAAATGAATCCAAGATGAATGTTCCGCAATCTTGACTGCTGTGGGTGTGCTCAGCAGTACTTGATACGGACCTTCCCACTTTGGTGTCGTCCAATTCTTCTTTTTGATTGTCTTCACCCAGACCCAAGTGCCTGGGGCTACTGCTACTTCGAATGGTCTAGTTTGGTCTTTATCTGAAACAGAATTAAACTGTAAAAGATGTTTGTTATTTAGCATATTCTTCATGTATTCTGCAAGTGTCCAATCTGCTTCCTGGTCTGCAGGCATGAGAGGTTTCCACTGAGGTATATAATAAGCTCTTCCGAAAATCTTTTCGAAAGGTGTCAATCCTTTTGCATTCGGAACAGTTCTCATGCTCAACAGTGCCAGGGGCAAACAGTACACCCAGTTCTTCTGTGTTTCTACTATAAGTTTTTTAAGCTTATTCTTTAAAACTGTTATTGTGCCTTTCTACTAACCCTGCAGATTGAGGGTGATATGCACAGTGATGTTTTAAAGAAATCCCAAAATACTGACTTAACTGTTGTATAGTTTGATTAACGAAATGTGTACCATTGTCAATGTAGATCCTTTCCGGTATGCCAAATCTAGGAATAATCTCTTTAACTAGAGTTTTTGCAACAGTGGCTGCATCTGGTTTACTAGTCGGAAAGGCCTCCACCCATTTGGAGAACATATCTACAATGACAAGGCAGTACTTTTTGTTTTCACATTTGTTCAATTCTATGAAATCCATATAGATAGTATGAAACGGATACGGTGGTGTAGGGAAACTCCCTTGCTTGGGCTTTAATGCCCCTTGTGCATGATGTTTATTGCAAGTGTGACATGACAGGCACATTTTTTTAGTGTAGTTTGTAAACCCGTACGTAGCGAGCACCCGATTCACTAACTGTACCATCCCCCCTGTTGAGACATGGCTCTGCCCATGGCTCAACAAAGCTGCATATCTAAATAAATTAGATGGTAATATCAGTTTTCCCTCTTTGGAGATGTACAGCCCTTCCTAGAGAATTGCACCTCGTCTTTTCCATTTCTGTTTTTCAGCTTGTGTAGTAAGCGTCTGCATTGTTTTCAACATTTCTGAGTCTAAAATCTCAGAAGGTTATAATTTCTCGTTCAAAAGAAATGCTTCTGAGGCTGCTTGCTTTGCAGCTGTGTCAGCTCTCGCATTGTCTTTTGAAATCTTATCTTATTGTTTTGTATGAGCTATGCATTTACAAATAGCTACTTTCTAAGGCAACTGAATAGAATCTAACAAATCTAAAATAAACTGTGCATGGTTAATCGGTTTGCCAGTAAATGTCACCATTCCTCGATTCTTCCACTGTTGTGCAAAAACATGTACAGTAGAAAAAGCATACTGGCTGTCTGTAAAAATGTTTACACTTTTACCCTTTGCTAAGGTACATGCCCGTGTCAAGGCAATCAACTCTGCTGCTTGTTCAGATAAGTTATGTGGTAGAGGTTTCGCTTCTACAATCTCAGTATCAGAAACTACTGCATAACCTGTTAGGTTCTGTCCTGTAGGACTCCTTTTGCATGAGACATCCACGTAATATGTCACCTTGGCATCATCCAAGGGAACATCTGTGAGGTCTTTTCTAGGCAGTGTCTTTTGCTCAATTACCTGCAGGCAGTTATAGGGTGTGCCATCCACAGGAGTTGGGAGCAAGGTAGACGGATTCAAAGTAGTACATCATTCAATTGTCATGTGAGGTTGGCTCAGCAATATAGTCATACAAGAAATATGCCTAGCAGGGGAAAGATATGCTACTTTTTCTTGCAGTAAAATGATTGCAACTGCATGAGGTACTCTCAGTGTGAGAGGGTGGAATAACACTACTGAGGCTGAAGCTTGCACTGCCATTGCAGCTGCAACTACTGCTTGTACACAGTGGGGTAGAGACCACGCCACGGGGTCCAGTTGTGATGAATAATAAGCAATGGGGCATTGTTTGTCCCCATGCTGTTGAGTCAATACTGATGTCATATAACATTGATTGCAATCTACAGTTTGGAAAAAACGTTTGTGATAATTTGGTAATCCTAAAACTAATGATGATGCTATCAATTGTTTCAGCTTGCAGAAAGTAAATTCTGCTTCTAGTGTCCACTGTATTAAATCTTGTGCTGCCATAGGCTTCTTAAAAATCAGGTCGGTTAAAGGTGCAGATTCCAAAGCATAGTTTGGGATCCAGCTCCGACAAAAATTAGTCATACCCAGGAAGGACATCATTTCCTTCTTGGTTGTGGGTTTTGGTGCTTGTAAGATCGCTACTTTTCTGTCTTCATCTGATGTTCTGCCATCTTTGGATATTACATATCCAAGGTATTACACTTGTTTTCTCCAAAGCTGCAATTTATTTTTGCTTACTTTGTGTCCTTCAACTGCTACGAATTTTAATAATGCTACAGTATCTTCCTTACAATCTTGCTGGGTAGGGGCAGCCAGCAGGATGTCATCAACATAAAGTAAAATTTGACTACCTCTCGGTGGGATAAATCCCGCTAAATTACTTGCCATCTCTTGTGAGAATATCATTGGGCTTTCACTATAACCCTGTGGTAGTCGTGTATATGTATACTGCTTCCCCTGAAATGTAAATGCAAACCAATACTGGCTGTCAGGGTGTATCGGTATCGCAAAGAACGCATTGCTGATATCTACCACAGAAAAGTACTTCTGTTGAGGTTTTAAATCATTCAACAAGGTATGTGGAGCTGGCACTGTAGGTGCTCTTGGTATTACTGCATCATTTACAGCTTGTAAATCTTGGACCATACGCCATTCTCCGTTTGCTTTTCTGACTGGGAATAAGGGTGTGTTACATGGCGAATCGGGATTTTCCACCAGTATTCCCCATTTTAAGCAAAGCCGCTATGATAGGTTTAATACCTGCCTCTGCATCTTTTCTCAAGGGGTACTGTCTCTTTTGTGGTCTAAATGCTGACTTTGGTGTGATAGTAACTGGTCCTGCTGTGCGAATTAGTCCTACGTCTGACTTTCCTGTTGACCAGAGAGTTTCTGGTATGTCTAACAAAGCTTTTTCTTCCTCTTCTAATAAGAGGGCTTCTCAGCTGTCTTTGCTGGACTGCAAGTGTGTTATCCAGTTCAGTTTCTGTCTTTGTATTCCCTGTTCTGACAGTTCTGATTCTGTCTGTTTTTCCCATTTTGTAACTTTTTCTCCAAGGTCTATCCATTTTAAACCTTCCTCTTTAGTTAAACTAACATGTGTTATTAGATTTGATTTGTAAAGTGAAAAGAACTCCTGGGGTAATGAACAGCTAACTACACTGTTCCCTTTCATGTCCCAGTACAAATTACACAGTACTAATCTGTTTGCATGATTTTTAAACAATTCTTATTCATATTCTTTGTCAGGTCCTGGTGTATTACAATAATACAGAGTACAGTGCAACAGGTGTTGTATGTCAATGCAAAGAGAGGGGAACTTACTGATAGCTACATTCATTAACTCTTCAGTTACTGCTCCAGGGCCAGTCGTAACTAAGTCCTGGCTGTACCAGTAAAATGTCTTACCTTCCGTTTGCACTGCAAAAGTATTAGTTTGCCGCTGTGCTTCCATACCCTGCATGGTTGGAACTACTGCTATGCCTAATAGTTGCATAAGATCTCTGCCCAAAAGGTTCACTGGGCATTTTGCAGAAACAACAATTTTGCTTTTCTGGGTTAATCCTGAAACAGGATCTATTATTGTAATGTAATGTTATGGGAGAGAGGCTCCCAATACAGCTGTCCATAAGCTGCTTTTACTAGTATAAAGTCATGTGATTCTGAATTTTCTGGTAGTTTGGAGGGGTGTACCAGGATCCGTGATGCCCCAGAATCGCACAAAAATTTGACTTCCCTCCCTTCTACCAGGAGTGTCACTTCTGGTTTTGTGTTAGCCAAATAGAGCTCTAAGCTCAGTAAGGCTAGGTCTAATATTTCATTTTTTGTTGTTAAAATGCCTTTCGGCATGTCTAGCATATTAAAGCAGTGATTGTAATCTGCTTGTATGATGGTCTACCATGTGTTTAGTAATGAAACTACTTATGGGTGCAATACTGCCTTTCAAAAATGCATTCTTTAACTGCTGCTCATATGGGGAATCTTGTGTCTGATCTTCAGGCACCTGCATTCCACAGTGATTGTTAAAACATTCCAATAATCTGGAAAAATATCTGTCAACAGTTTCACTTTCTTGTTGGATGCATTGGTTAATGCAAGTCCAGTCTGCCCTAGGCTTCCATTTCTCAGAAATTCGGTCTGTCAGACCTTTCACTCTATTGTCTAGTTCTGCGCTGCTATGTGGGTGGGGCCTAAGTGCAGCGTCACAGGGATTCCAGTTGCCACTGATCATGTGCCAATCTGGACCAACTATTTGTCTGACTACTTTTTCTACTTCCTCTCCATTTAAGTGATAACTTAATCTCATGCCCTGTAAGTCTTCTAAGAACTTTCTAAAGTTAACTTTTGGATGGGGAATTCCCTCTGTGGCTTTCCGGATGTCTTCCGGTGTCCACGGTCTGTATACTAAGAGAGTTGGGCCCTACCCTTCTTGTCCTGCCTGAGGATTTGGTACTTCTATGAGTGGGCATATCTCTTCTTCACTCATAGCCCGTGAATTTCCATTCATTTGATATAATTCAATATCCCCTTTTAAATTACGTGTTCGAGACCTAGTCTCAATAGGATCTTCAATAAACGGCAGTGGTTTTATAGGAACAACTGGATATCGTGGAGGTGGGTCAGTTTGTTCTTTTGCTTCATATTCCAGTAACGGAACTGAAACCAGAGTGGGCAGAGGGGCCGATGCTATAACTAAGTTATTATCCTCTTTGTCTAGAAACATTGCTTTTGAATTTTTATTCTTTTGTTCTCTTCGGTTTGCTTCCTCAATCCACCTGTGTGCCTGAGGAACTCCTAATTTGCGCTGTTTTTTAACCCGACCTTTAGAATCAGTTTTTAACTGTCTAATAAGTTTGATAAGTGAGGATCTTTCAAGTTTCCCATCAAATTCATATTTATTAACCCATTTAGTATAATATTTAACGTTGTCGGCGCGCTGTGATTGCATATATTTTACGTCTTCGGTTAACGGTGGGCTTTGGGGTCTTTTCGTTTTTGTGCACGTATTCCTTATTTTGTTCTAACCTTTTTAAATGTTATGCAACCCTTTTATTTTTTTAATGTGGTACCACCAAGTGTTTACAGTCCCTTCAGACTACCTACCTACTCATTCTGTTTCCCTGATCTATGACAAGATAGCAATATTTCTGTTCCTGAATTTTAAAAATTCTCACAGAACAGATACAATCAAGTCCATGATCTAAAACAGAAAAAAGTAGATTCACCTTACCTGAGCCTCAGCGATTGGTGACTCACTGTTCAAACAGAACCTGCCTTCAGTCATAGATCAGAAAAGTGTCTGGCCTCTTTTGCATGACAATTCAGTTGGAGGTCTTTCAATGAAGAAGTTCCAATGTGGTATCTTCCCTGCACAGTTTCATGCCACCTGGCCCATCTGATCCCAGGCTAAACAAGGGTTTCCGGCTCCAAAGGACCAAAAAATGTTAGAGGAAAAATACTTCAAAAGACCAAAAGCATAAGGTTCAGTTCAGGTATCTTTATTCTTGCGCAAGGAGACAAAAAATGCAGTTACAGAGTTTGTCTAACTAAATCAGGAAGTGTCACAGTTATTATACCTTTCTTTCAAGACATTGCCCACTACGACTGATGTAGCAGATCACCAGTTTACAATTCTGTTACTTTACAGATGTTTCTCACATTTCTAGCTGACTCTTCAAAGTTTAAAAAAGATTTTTTTAGTAAACAGGATGGCCTTGACAACCACCGGTCAATTATAACTTTCTTGCTATGTGATGTTACAAGGCTAGGTACTATGGCTAATTCAAGCACAATGCAAGTACAGATTTCTGAAGCAGTTCATTGTTTATAGTATCTAACTTTCTTGCAGCTTGTGCACTTTTTCATTAGCACGAACAGAGCTTATTGTCCATAATGAATGGATCTACAGAAATTATTATTCTCTATTTAATTTCCTGACCTAGCAGAAAATCACCTGCTTTCTAGTACATTTCCAAAGCATAAACATGTATTTTGCTGTGCTAGCAAACTAGGTCAGAGGGCATCTTGCAGTGTCAGAAAGCACAATTTCAGAAAAGCATATTTTCAGTTTCAAATAGAACTAATGCTGCATATAGAATAAAAACGTGTTAATCTTCCCTTATTTAAAATAAGCATTGCACACATATGTTAATACATATTTTTCTAACAGAGTGATTTAGAGTTTAGGTTTAGGGACTGAGTTGGAGGTTTTAAGGTTAGTGTCAGGATGCTGGGAGGGATAGTTAACCTATTGTTACTTCACAGGAATCAAGTTAGTAAGAGTTAGGGCACTTACCAGCATGAGTGAGTGGCAGCAGGGAAGTGTGTCACGAACTTAATGTACACCAACACTTGTAGTAGTCCACAGAAACAGATTATGTATTGTAGTCCACATGTGGATTTTTAGATCATGTGCAATACTGAACGCGGAAGAAGAGGAGAATAGTATTAAAGTACGGCGGACTTGAAAGGATTACGGGAAAAATAATGAATTATACGCAGATAAAGTCATCATGCTACAAAGATGTTTGTGAAAGTAAAACATCTTGGTGGGTGGATTTTAAAATTAAGCTAAAAAGATCATATATGGTTAGAAATATATCTAACAAAAATTATGTATATAAAAATATAGTACTGGGGCACAGGAAAAAGTTAGAAGGTGGAGACACGGAATATTTAAAGAAAGATGGCAACTATAAGATGAAAATAAGAAGAAAATGAAGGATGTTTTTAAAGACAAAGACATTTTAAAAGAAAAAATACATTGTCCTAAAAATGTTAAGAAGAATGAGAATTTAGTTAAAGAAGCAAAACATAAAAAAATGAGAGACAGAGGGAAATAGTATGGAATAAAGAAAGTATTATGGAAACTGTAGAGACATATAATGAGGATGTGTCAGAAAGTGGATGTCAAGGTGGAAGATGATTGACAAGTGAAAAGGTTAAAAAGAATCAGAAGGACAAATTACAAGAGAAGACTGCAAATGACGAAATGAAAATTCAATGCAGGGGTAGGTAGTTTTTTTTATAAAAACATTTAAACATTTAATTGAAGCATTTAAAGTAGTTTTTTTTAACATGTTGAATGGATTAAAGTAAGACACAAATAAAAAAAAAATAGTAGTTAATATATGGCAGAAAAGGAGAAATACATTTTAGAGAACTGGAGTCTTATTGCTCTGGTCAATACAGGTCATGCATTTTTTTATGAAAATAATACAAGTCAGAATAGGAAAAGTAATAGATATGGTGAATGAAAATGTACTACAAAAGGAAGGGAGATGCAAAGAAATGTTATTATAATAAAAAGAAAGTATTACAGGATAAAAGGTAGAATTGTAACGCGTGACATAAAAATGCATCATAGGGTTAATTCTGAACAAACATGGAAGTTTTTTGGGGGATTTTATGGGTTTGGGTATAAAATATGAATACTGCTTGAGAGTGTATATGGATATTTAGAATTATATAAGTGATAGTAAATGGGTCAATATGAAGGAAAATTAAGATGAGAAGAGGACTGAGATATCCAATGAGTAGTGCTATTTTTGTCTAACGATGAGAGCTGCTGAAAAATAAAAAAAAAAGATGGAAGAAGGTAGTTGGAAAATTGTACGGGGAGAAAGATACCCTTTGCTATGGCTTAAGTAGATGGTGTGATTTTGGTAGAAAAATACAGATTGGATAATGGAGATTAATACAGATGTGGCAGGAAATTTAAAGAAAATGGATTTAAGCATTTATAAATATGAGGAATTAAGACAGCAGGTTATAATGGGGATTTATTTTAATGAAGATTCAGGTATTAGGATAGTGTATAGAAAAGAGAAAGTATTAAAAAAGAATGAAATCACATTAAAAACAAAGCAAAGCAAAACAAAACAAAGAAATGGTGTATACTTAGAGAACATTAAAATTTCCTCTGCATAGAACATTTGATTAATCAATGGAAAATTAATTTGTGTTTTAAGTTATATGGGTGGTTTGTATAATTTACCAGTAACAAAAAAAGAAAAACAGTTGTTAAAGATTGAAGTTCCAGATTAAATTTTGTTAAAAGAGGGGTAATATAGAATGAAAAACAGAAAGGGAACTCGGGATGTTGAAAAGGGGTATAGTCTTATCTTCAAAACTTGTATTACGTATTAAAAAGTTTTTAGTGAGATAAACAGTTTACTACATACATGCATACAGATATTTAGTGTAAATGTTTATATGAAACAAATATAAAGTTATTTAGGAAAGTACACAGAGAGGAAAATACACAGGGAGAATGTAAAATGAAAGTATATCAAATATAAAAGGTATTTGGAAACTCAATACAAAACAGTTTGCAAGTGAAAAGAAACTGTGGTATAAAAGATAACTGGCGCTTTTTTCTGGTAGATTCATAGGTAGAACTTTATATGAAAAAAGGAAACTGTATTAGTAGAAAAAGCAAACTATTTCAAAGCATATTACAATGGTCAGATGATTAGTGGGAAATTTCTGTAAACAAGGTTCCAGTAATAGGAAATACTAAATATAAACACTGAATGAAAGACTTTGTAAAAAAGAGTGTTATAATGTGGAAGAAAAAGTGAAGCATTTATTTATGGACTGTAAAACATTGAAAATTATTTGAAAAAAAAAATGTTAGGAATATATAATAAAAAGTCTTAAGGGATCTGAATATTGATATGATATTATACGGATGTTTTTAGAAAGAAAAGGGAAAAGAAAAATTAGAGTAGAGATGTATTCATTTTTCTTGAAAGAAAATATGTATGTGTTTATTGTGTAGTAAACAATGTACATTGAATGACATAGCTTAAGGTAGCTTGAAAAATGTAGATTTCAGTAGTCCTCAATATAAGGAAGATAGTAGGTAGTAAACTGGCTGAATGACAGAACCCATACAACAGGAGATGCAAGAGCTTCAACAAAATTCAAGAAAGTGACCAGCAGTGTCCCTTAAAACTCAATGCAGGGACCTGTCCTTTTTGACCTGTTCTTCATAAATCTTCAAGCAACAGCCAAGCACTCTATCATGAACCATCCCTAATAATCCCTTAATGTACTAAAGTGGTTTCATACTAAATGTTAAAAAGCATAGTATTGTCACTTTTAGCAGACAACCACTTTTCTCATCATTCAATATAAACAACACATCACTACAGAATGAAAATATAGTCAGGGACCTAGAAACAGGGGTTGATAATTCCCATCATGTCACAATGGTTACCAGAAGATCTTTTTGTTTATCACAGTTTATTTAAACAAAATATATTCAAGATCTAAAGAGGCAATCATTCCATTATACTCACATTGAGCAGACCATTTACTGAGTACAGTGCCTCCTTTGGGCTCTATCTCACTAAACATATCAAAAGAAAGAACACAAAGTTTCCTAACTAAAAGGATCACATGTCTAAGTTCATGAGCTATCAAGAGACACTAAAAGCTGTCACCCTGTCTTTATTCGGTATGTTATAAGCTTTTGAGGTGAGGTTTCTTTCACACTTACTGCATCTTAAGAGATCTGGTTGTCTTAGACCTACCGTATTTCCACAAATCCCATGGTTCTACCAGTACTGGAACCAAGGACCTAAATCTTCACAAATAAACAAATAAAACATTTTGGGGGACAGGTTTATACCTCAGTACCTCCCAAACCTCTGAAGTAAACTCTTCTTGCACATTAAGCAGTGCAACTTGTTCTTTAAACATTACCAAGATGTCTGGGTGGGTATTCACAAATTAGCACTGGGGCTGACTGGTATAGTCGTCCTGGAGAAAATAGGTGCAGTTTTGTGGAGGGTACTGGGAAGGTGTAAATGGTCATAAGACTAAATGGTTTTTGAATATTTACAAATTTATGAATGATGAAGTGCTGGTGCAACCAGAAAAAGAGAGTGTATCCAGGAAGCCTGTTTTGATGCTGGAACAGCTTACTTTGCAGTCAACTTTAATAAGAAAAGCATATTTCATTTTGGAATAAATTAATGGCTCTAGTTTAATGCTAAGGAGAAGGCTGTTTTGCTATTTTGAACTGATAACACAAAAGAAAGATATTAAGAGATATTTAATTATAAATGTTCTATAGCATGTGATAAAATATAAATGAGTAAAACATACGGATTGCAGCATGGGAGGAATGGGTTGCACTCAGCATTACAAAAGGTAGTTTGTCATTTATCTAATGTGGTGATATTTAATGGCAGCAAAGGCATGCTTAGATACTGGAGTTAATCTAAATCCTATTTTTACTTTGGTAATTTTTCACATTTGTTGATTGATTGCCCTTTGTGCAGATATGCTTATTTTGGGGAAAAGGGGAATAATGATAAACACTTGCATATTAAAATTCTGAAAAAATGTGGGGAGGATGGTCAGCATTGTTATTTTCTTTAAACATGGTTTTAAAGAGAATGCAGAAGTATTGCAAGAACAGGAAATGTAAAGTATAGGAGAGGAAGTAGGTTCTGGGGAAAAAGAAGATATGCAGTTTTCAGTACAGGATGTGAACATGCTTTAGATACAGAAGATGTTTCTGATGACTTAGATAAAACAGTTTTGTTATTTGAAATGCAAATTGAGGATGAGATAGTAGAAATAAATTTAAGACTTTGGTCTCTTGAAGCAATAGGGGGGATTGGTGTCAGAATTAGAGGAGGAAGAGGGCTGGTATTGATGGAACTCTTATTGAAGAAGGAACGGAAATGAAAGCATAAAAAATGATAGTGATTTGGAAGATGACTGACCTGTTAACAAATTGACTTGTAAACAGGCAGTGGACTAGTGACTGATATTATGTTGGTGGAATTAGACAAAATACTGGACAGAATGGACAATAGGTCTGAACTTAGGACAGAATGAGTTATGATTTCTATAGGTTCAAGACAAACATAAAAATTGTATTTTTACATGTACTACACAAATGTAAAGTAGAAGGATGACAGCAAAACAGTTGTATGATATTGTAGCAAAATTTGTATGGAAAAAAGTGAAGGAAGATGTGTCAAACTGGTTGCTGATACCTTTATGTAACAATGATTATAAGTTTTGGATGAAAACTTTGCAGGTCTGCATTTTGGGGGTTTGCTAAGTGATATTATTTATGGGCTGAAGGGCAAGGAATTTGTGGAAATCTCATTAATTATAAAAGGGATGCTTGTTATTATGATAAGAGAAATCAGTAAGTGCAGATTAGTTTCATATGACTGTTTTCCTGCTTTCACCAAACTTGATTCATATTAAGTTTATATAATTTCTAGTAAAATATATTCAATATAGTTTCCTTATTTCATTGACCCCCTTTACTTTTGACCTATTTAAAGTTCATCCAGCTTTACTTAACCCCCTTTCTAGCTTTATTACAGTTTTCCTCATCCGTACTATTTTTTGGTTACAATTACTAAATCATTTGCATATGAAAGACACACAGGTATTATTACATATTTTTCCATTTCCCATCCTGCTTCTCTCATTTGATCAATACATGTTTGTATTATTGCATTCATTACTAGCAAAAATAAACACATAGTGATTGGACACCCCTGTTCATACCTTTATTCAATCTCTGTTTTATTTTTTAGCTACTCATTTACCATAGTCTTTACCCAACACATATCACAGCACTTATTTAATATTCTTATTATTTTTCTTCCTCTTTATATGTTGCTTTAACAGTTTTCCACCATCTCCATAATTTCATCTTGTTTACATTTTACTAACCAATTCATCTACTATTCTAGCCATCTTAACCTCCTTTCTTTTTGCTTCCTTCACTAAACAGTTGAAACTCTTCTTTCTTTCCCTCCCTTTAAAAATATTTCTGTCTATACACCATTGTCAGGTTTTTCCTGTACAATTTATTTTCAATTTCTTTTATATTTTTTACTTCCTTTTCCCATTCCTGACTAAAAATCTTTCATTATGTTTTCATATTTTACTTTACTTTTTTACCCTTCTATTTCCAGAAAGTATTTTTATATTTCTGTTTAAACAGTATTCACCATTTTTATAACTATTTTCATTGCAGTGCGTTCCATCCATTGTGCATTGTCCCCCTTTCATTTTTTTTTTCTTTTTTACTTGCAGCCTCTGTTAATCATTTTATTCCTTTGCCTTCTTTTATCATTTCTTCATTATCACCAAACAGAGCCCATATTACTCTTTGATCTGAAAACATCTACTCCTTACACCCCACCTACCACTTGCTTCATGTCACCTGAATAGATAAGATAATCTATCCATGTTTTAAACATTCACCTTTTCTATATCTACTCTCTACTTTTTCTTAACTACAGGTTTCCATATCACATCTCTTATTTTATTACCTTTACATCCTTTGCTATTTATCCTTTTTTTTCTTTTCTTAGCTTATGGTTAAAATTACCTATCATTATTACCATCGAAATCTTTATTATCACATAAAAGTTTAATTCTTCAAACATTGTTTTTTCTTTCTGACAGGTTTGTATAAGCATACAAAACTGTCACCTTTACACAATTTCCATTTTTCTCAAGTCACATATCATCACCTTTCCTGGTATCACAATTGTTACTTGTAAGATTATGCTCAACAGGGTTTTAAGGTTGAAAGTAATTTTGTTACAAATGTGTAACATAAATAAGGTATAAAATAAAGCTTAAAAATAAAATGTTCACTGCAAGCAAACTGAATAAATGCTCTGTTACTAAAACATGAAAGAATATAAAACATAGCAAAATATATAAAAGAAACGGAGCGAAACAGGTAGCCTTCTTGAATTAAAAAGAATATTTATTCATGAATGATTAGCGCTTTCGCTTAGGAGCTTCTTCAGATCAATATAACATCCTTAGCAAAACTCAAACAATATATATATATATACATTTAAATTATTCAGACCAATCAAATGAGTAAAATAATTACTGCATTTAAAGGCATATACTAAATGCATACTCGAACCTCATTTATACAGATACATCTAGCCTTATGAAATAACAGCTATAAACAATCCACATGAAATTTCAATAAAATGCATATAGGCCTCAGAATATGGAAATATGTACTTTAAAAATCTATACTATTCATTTAATATAAAAATGATGCTCCATAAAAATATACTATAAAAGTACATTCGTTGTCATACAAAAATGAATCTGAAAACTCTGATACTAATGTATAGTACTATCATAAAAGGCTCAAATTTCATTCATAAATAGATCAATACTAAAAATATATACATAAGTATTTTATTTGATATTCCTACATTTTTTCAATAAGGGCTTAACTGATGTCCTTTCATTTAAGCCCTTACCTCTATCTGCTCTCAATATAACAATCCAGTTGTTCTCCCTGTACTCCATGTGATTTCTAATATCTCCCTCACGTGTATTTGATGGAATGACTTCTAAGGCTCTAAATTTAAAGCGGTGTGTATCACCACAATGCATAATATGTTTAGCTAAAGTGTTATGCTCTAGATTTTTTTCTAATGTGATAGATATGTTCACGTATCCGGTCCTTGAATGATCTATTCATTTTGCCAACATAAAAGGAGCAGCAGGTCTCGCATACAGCTAGATATACAAGATTAGATGTTCTACAATTGGCTATTGCTGATATTATAAATTCCTTTTGTAAGTCAGGATGAAGGAAGTATCTAGAGGTGTCTATATATGTACAAAAATTACAGTTCCCACATGGTCTAGTACATCCATCATTTGAATAATCTTTCTTGTTATGTGGATAGCATAACAGTCTCTTCAAATTTCTCTTATTTCTATATAGGAACCGTGGTTGTTCACCAACTATCCTTTTAATGTCCTCATCTACTTGCAAAATAGACCAATTCTTATAAATAATGTCCCTAATTTCTCTATTATCAGAGGTGTAAAATGCTGGAACTTTGACAACGGAATGTGTAATTAGAATATTCCTTTGTCTATTAGGTATAGCAGGACCAAAATATGGTGCTGCTATATCATTAAGCAAGGTGGGAACCTCCCTCAAATGTTCACTTATTTCATGGTCCCTATAACCTCTGCTTAGAAATTTTTCTTTCAATTGATTTAGTTCTTCAGAAAAAACATCATCTGAGGGATTAAGTCTTGAGGCCCTCATATCTTGGCCCTTAATGTTGTTTCTAAATACATATGTTGGATGCATACTAGATCTCATTAATAAAGAGTTACAATAATATGACTTCTGATATACTCCTGTATTAATCAGGCCTTCAGGTAGCTTCTCTATATATAAATCCAGGTAGTCTATTCTAGAGCTGGACCATTCCATAGTAAATTTTAAATACTCTGTTAAATTATTCATCTTGCAAAGGAACAAATCTAACTGCTGGCCATTCCCATTCCACAAAATACAGAGATCATCGACAAATTGTTGATAAAAGACAACATGTCTCTTGAACTATTCAACTAAAAACAGGCAGGTCTCCTCCCAGCGTGCCAAGAACATATTAGCATAACTGTTGGCACACGGGGTCCCCATGGCCACACCATCCTGCTGGATAAATATTGTATCATTAAATATAAACAGGTTATTCTCCAGGATCAGTTCCAGAAAATGGGTGACAAGTTCTATCTGAACAAGGGGGTATCCACTATGTTCCTTCAAATAATCAGATATGTATTGAATACCTACATCATTCGGTATGATGGTAAACAATGATTGTACATCAAGTGTAACTAAAAGAAGATCTTGAATATTACTGACTTCTTTCAGGCAGTCATAAAGCTCCATCAAAAACTGTTTTGAATCCTTCAGCACATACTTATTTTTGTTTAAAATTGGTCTCAGATGTTTTTTAACATACACAGATAGGTGCTCAGTAAGCCAACCACCTCCCGCTACTATTGGTCTCAAAGATGGATCAATAGTATTCTTATGAATCTTCGGGAGACCATGTATTGTGGGTATAAGGGGATTCTTAACTGCCAAATATTCAAAGAGCTCTTTGGTTATAATACCCCCTTTATATATATCTAATAGTGTATTAGTAACATGTTGCATAATATCATGTGTTTCTTCAATGGTAATAATCTTATAGAACTTATCACTCAACAAATTCTCCATGGATCTAATATATTGTGAAGTATCCATAACTACTACCTGACCTCCCTTATCAGCAGGTCTGACTATAATGGAGTCATCTGATTGTAAATATTTTAAAAACATTCTCTCCTTGTAGCTCAAATTATCAGATCTATTCTTCTTCTTAATGATCTTAGTAGTATCAAAATACTTGAAAAATTCATCCTCTGTTAACTTCAAGTACGCTTCAACTTACGGATGGTTCAATGGTATAAAATGGCTAAGATTTCTGAATCCTTGTAAATTATCTGTATTAACAGTCCTACATTGACTTTCATTATCCCCATACAATAATTTAAGCATAACATTTCTACAGAAAACCTTAAGATCCATAATGGTATCTGTTAAATCGCTACTACTGTTGGGAATAAAATTTAGCCCTTTAGACAATAAACTCTCTTCATCTGAAGAGAGTACATAAGAAGAAATATTGAATACTAATGATGCATTCCTTTCCCACACATTTTTTTGATAGTCTGATGGGGTGTAAATTCGCCCGAGTGTTTCCTTTTCTGGCGACCACAACTCATAGAGCATGTCCTTCTTATTCCTTTGTCTGTCTGAACAGGAAGGAGAAAAGGAACACCTTCACCTAAACTTCCAAAAAACTGTACAGACTTATCAATCTTGTTGTTAAGTGTTTTGGGTCTAACAACTAACTCTGATATGTGTGTTGTAGGTGAGGGTCTTATGACCCGGACCTCTGGATACAAATTCCCCTCTTGATGAACCGAGGCTCCATTTATATCATGACCCTGTATAGCCTCAAAATTCTCAATATTAGAATGTGTACCAGTGTCTGATAAAACTTTATTAGACATTCCAATAATAGCCTGTCCATCATTTTGTCTTTCATTCACCTGTGTATTAACACTCATAGTAATAGAATTAACATTCATTGGTTCATTCATATTCACAATATTGTTTGCTTCAAAGTTAGTAACAGCGTCAACTCTATCACTGTTTACTACAGTATGGTCCACAGATGGACCTATTCCTTGATTAATAGTCACATTTTATCCATTTTGTCCATGCCTGGGCCACATAAAGATGTGGCCCAGCTTAAAATCATTTGTGTCCCTTATTATTTTATTTTTCTTCTGATGCAAAAGTTTACACTCAAATGCCACTACACCATCCAAAAGGCTTTTTCTTAACTACAGGTTTCCATATCACATCTCTTCTTTTATTACCTTTACATCCTTTGCTATTTATCCTTTTTTTCTTTTCTTACCTTATGGTTAAAATGACCTATCATTATTACCATCAAAATATTTATTATCACATAAAAGTTTAGTTCTTCAAGCATTTTGTTTTCTTTCTGACAGGTTTGTATAAGCATATAAAACTATCACCTTTACACAATTTCCATTTTTCTCAAGTCACATATCATCACCTTTCCTGGTATCACAATTGTTACTTGTAAGATTATGCTCAACAGGGTTTTAAGGTTGAAAGTAATTTTGTTACAAATATGTAACATAAATAATGTATAAAATAAAGCTTGCTTAAATGCAGAAACAGAGTTTAGTAATATGTAATCAGCATCAATACTAAATGACCGTGGCTTGGAAAATAAGGAATCTGCTTAATGGACATTTTTCCCTTACAGACTTAAAAACAGGATGTATGCAAGAGCAAAAATGCAAAATCTGATTTTAAAAAAATGGACAATGACACTGTGACAATGTGTTTCCTTCAAATCTGACAGACAACGTGTGGTTTGTTATAAAATAAGTTATCTAACTGTGCTTATAGCTGCAAAATATATTTCTTTATCAGTGTGCAATTTGAAAGGTGTGGTGCTTTAAACAGACTACAGATGGAGTCATGCAAAGCTCTGTGTCTCTGATTCAGCAGTAAACAGCACAGCAAAACTGTGTGTCTTAGGAGGACTTTGGATCCAGCAGACATAGGAGCAGAACACGCGAATTTACCATAAATTTTTCATTACTTCTGATATTTCTATGTCATCTTTTCCTATTAACACCCCCTTACCCAAAACATTTTTCATATCGAAATGACCATATAATCTGTTTCTCCCATACATCTTGATTTTTTTGCTGTTCCTGTTTAACATATCTTGTATCTGGTAAACATTATACAGTCATGTTTTTCTTCTTCCACCATTCAACAGCCGTTAACCCCCTTAATCCATTCTCATAATATTCACATTTTACCCAAAATACCTAAATCATCCTTATCCCTTTTTTACTTCTTTTTTCTTCCTGCTCATATTTTCTCTTTCTTCTTCTCACCTATCCTCAGATATATTTAAGTTATTTCTGTTCTTAATCTTCCAAAAAGTGGCATGAAATTTTATCAGCCAGAAGCAATGACCCAAGATAAAGACTACCTTTCTCTGATGTTATCTTTATCTTGAGTTATTTGATCACCTTTCTTTAATGTTATCTTTATCTTGGGTTATTTGTTCTTGTTCTTCCCCAGTTTCAGAGTCACAATCTTCCTCTTTTTCACTTGCCAACCTATTAAACTTACTTTCTGATTGTGTTTGAATCTCTTCTACCATTATTCCTTCCCCTTGTTATTTTTCTTCACCTTGTCTTACACTTTGGTCACTTTCTTCCTCACTTACAATAGCCATTTCACTTATTCTGAATATTGTTTTCTACATATTGCCCCCCCCCCAATTCTTTTCATGTACCCTTTAGTTTTCCATTACAGGATATTCAAACCAAAATGGCCAGACTCATTACATATCCTACAAAAAAGATTACAGTTTCTATCAGTGTGGTATTGCTCTCCACATTAACCACAGCTTCCTTTTTGAACATTCCTGAACTAAAATGTTTTTCATCTGTACAGTAGATGCAGGCATTCATTTGACCCTAATACCTAACAGTTGCTCTTTTCTCATTTACAATTATATTATTTGAAATATGATGTAATTTTCCATCAGGCATAGAAAGTGTAGCCCATACTTCTAATCCCCTGTCTCTACATTTCTGTTATACTCACTGTCATGCACTTTATCATTTTTTGCCAGGAAAAAAAAAGATTTAAGTTCAAACTCCTCAGTTTCTGAAGTTCTGAATTGCACAGCTAGATTTCTTTTTAACTCTAAGTCAAAATTCTGAAAAATAAAGTTATTCCATGGTGGTATATTATTTCTTTTTTCTATTTTACCCATGAATTTTTCTGCATGTGAAAAATTTTTAAAAGTTACTTCACAGAGGTCTTCTTATCCCAAATGTATCAAAGCCCTTAAGTCCATTAAAGCAGATCCTGACTGTAATATAATATTGTCCATAATGTCATATACATCAATAGTAGCACTGGTTTTACTTCTTATTCTTAGCACCATTTTTTTCTGAAGTTGCTGTCATTATACATAAACACCCTTCTTCACTTTTTATGCTGCTTTTTGTTTTTTGACTTAACACTTGCTTCTCTACCACATTGCCAGCTTCATTATCTGACTGCTCCAGTAACACCCAGTCCATCTCAGCAGTCTAGTTTGTCTTCTTTCCTTCGTCTAGCTCCCATTCCTTCATTAAATTCTCCAACACCTCTGTATCCAAACCTCTGCTCTCTGACTCTGTAACTAGGATTTGATTTCTCACTGATTTTATCTACAAAAATTTTCCAGCAACAATGTTTACTCCTTCCACCAGCTTGGAAATCTCAAAGAACTGGTGCAGCATCTGTCCATGTAGTTGGGATGAAACCAGAGCAGCCAGCAAAAATCCAAGTAGACACAGGGAGGGCATGCAGAGTCCACATAGATGGCATTCCAGCCAAGGATCACATTTGGGAATCAAGCATTGTGAGGCAGCAATTCTAACTGTGGTATAACTTTGTTTAGTTTAAAAATACATAGACTGTAAAACATGTGGAAATACTGTTTAAGAGAGCATATACCTAAGTTCCCATAACTTCTCCACAGTTGTCAGCAGTTTATTTAGATTTCTACTTTGTCTTTTTAGTTTTATAATTAATCCCCTAGATTTTTTTGTCTTACCCTGTCATATTGATGCAAGTGGCAGTTAAGGCTGAAAGTTCATACTAGATCTATTAGTAAAGAAACAGTATTTTTTTCAAACAACTTTTTATTTGATTTTACATCCAAATAAAGCAACATTATTCATGGAGACCATGGCAAAGACATTAAACGAATGAAGGAGATTAACTTTATAAGCATCTGAAAATGTCTATAAGTATTTCTTTCACTTTTGTTGACTAAAATCAAGGGCTGTAACAGAGGATTAATTACACAGGATAATGCAGTCTTGAGATCCGGACAGATAAATATGCCAGGATTTAAATGTTAACTACTATTTATTTTACTGCCTTTAATATTTCAATCAGATCTACGAAAGAGGTCATCACTGCAACCAGCAGGGGGAAGCAAAGACATGGAAATGAAAACCATAGTCCAGGTATACATATAAGAAAAACAAAACAAACAAAAAAGAAGGTAAAAACATCATTTAATGTGAGTACACAATCTTCATGATATCTCCTCTCTCTCTCTCTCTCTCCCTCTCTCTCTCTCTCTCTCCCTCCCTCTCTCTCTCTCTCTCTCACTCTCTCTCTCACACACACGCACGCACGCACGCACACACACACATACACACACACACACACACACACACACACACACACACACACTACTAGATAGTCATTTAGCCAATGCCTTCCTCTAGTAAATGTGTATTTCAATGGAGAAACGTTCCAAGCACAAAGGTAAGGTTAGGTATAATATAGCTCGGTGAAAATAATTAACCCTTTCCTTCTTACTGTGGCAAAAGAATCCCGCAAATAGTCGTAGTGTCTTTTTATCGTATCGGAGTTCACTATATGACATACTTTTAGTGGAGACTGTAACACTAAAGAAAATGTAGCGGTTCCTATACAATGCGGCTCTACTTACAGGTTGCGATTTTATGTTTGCAGTATTTGTACTATTTTATTAATGTAGGTAGCCATGGTGGCTAGTAGATCTGAATAGCCGAAACTTGTTATCTGGATGATTTTGTCATACGTTATCCTTGTATCATAAACGATGTCAGCAGTCTGTTTTGCTTGACTTGACTATAGTTTTCAATGATCTGACATTCATATTGTACATCTATGGGACACTTACTATAGCTACTAAATAATTATTAATTAATTCATTTTATTTATTTATTTATTTATTTATTTTATTATTTACATTTGTTAACCAGGTAGCGTCCGACTGGGTTGGATACCCATTTTCAGCGGAGATCCGGGGAGAAAAACTCCAGTACAGTTGCATAAAATACAAGTAGTTATGCACTATTTTAACAGAGATGCATTTAACAAGTATTTGCATAATAATGCTAATGGACATGAAATACAAAGTATTAGCCAGAATGTACAAAGTGTGCAGTTAAACAAGGTTACATATTAAAAATAAGACAGAGGTACACGATATCCAACAAGTAAAATCTCACAGTTAAATAAGCAGTTCATTAGGAGAAAGCAATACGGTTGTAAGCATCTGCACAATATATTTGTAAGTAGAGATGTGCAGTAAGGTTTAAGGAAATTAGCCAGGAGCAATACAGGGTCAGAGCCAGTTACTATTGAGATAATCTTTCAGGTTTGTTTTAAATGAGGGCAAGTTAGAATTTTTTTTGGATGTGCAGAGGACGATTAATCCTCTAAAAGTAAAGTTTGTGACATCAGATTTACTTTTACAAATGAATGCTGCCACACCATTGCAGGAATGAAATTATGTAACTCATATCTACAGCAACACTATTAACTACAAATTAATCTACATCAAACACACATTCGGAGATTGAGTGGTCTGCTAGAAATGTTTATTGTATTTATTATACATAGTATGCCTTTCTTTAAGGAATTGTATTGTGTTTTAAACTGACAATAAAACAACTGAATATGTATTTTATATAAAGCTGAGAGCAACGTTTTCCATCTCTCTCTCTCTCCCCCTTATGTATTAGTTATACATATTGTTTTCTTCATGCATTATGTGTCAAATGTCTGTATGAAGTGAATTTGTTGTTAACATTTTAGTAATACAGGCGCAGCATTTCTTAGGCATAAGCTGAGTAATCACTTGTGCTTGTGTTTGTTGGTCTAAATATTGTATATCATTGATGCAAAGTTCACATAAGATTTGGGATATCTGAAGTTCATTTTTCTGTCATACATTAAGGTTTCATCAAAACATGTTTTAGGTATTTATATGACCTGTATAATTTCTCTTTTTGAAGCCTAAGTCATCAAATCAAACTTGCTATGCATTTTAGTAGTGTATGTGAGGCATGTGCTTTAAAATAACCCTGCCGTTTTAAGCTAATGTATGATAATGTTTTGATTATGCTACCTTTATATTTTGATGATACCTGTAATAATATTGAGTAGTTGTACTCTTTGCCACACCTGAGTCTAAAGATTCTCCATGTCCTTTTATTTATTTTTTTCATGCATGGCTACATCGTATTGATGTATGTCATTGACCAGGGACACAGTCTAACTATGCAAGTCGTTCAGTGAATTATCCTCCAAACTGTACAAAAGTTGAAGAAAACTCATAGCAGCATTCCAGTTTTCATCACTCATTAAGAAACACGTATGAACAGTGGATAATGAAATTTATAATAAGCTGATTATGTACAAGACCTGCTATAATAATTTGTGTTGGCAGTGGTAACAACATTATGTGACCAGTGTTGGAGTACATTATGGTATCTGTTGTTACAATCAAGACTTTCTAGACTGCAGTATTCCAAAGGACACAAGAGCTCCACAGGTGTAGTCATAGTGAGCTATTATGCACACATTATGTATATTGTTCATAAATGTGACTTACTGTGACATAAAATACTCTTTTGGACCACCTCTCAAAACTCCCAATGATTCTGCATGTTCCAGGATTTAGAGGAAATAGATTACCCTGATGGTTCTGTGGACTCTCGCTCCCCAAAATATTAGACAATATCTAGCACTGCTATTCAGGGAAGAGTATGTCCAGATGTTGAAATCTAGCTAGTATCTGCTGCAGCCTATGTAACTAACCTGGCAGCACATGATATAATATTATATCAAGGCTGCAGCAACTTGCTATGTGTGTGCACTGACAGCACGATATAATGCTACAGTCATGGCTACAGCAACTTACTATGTGTCTGCACTGGCAGCACATGATATAATACTTCTGCCACGGCTGCAGCAACTTACTATGTGTCTGCACTGGCAGCACATGATATAATGCTGCAGTCATGGCTGCAGCAACTTACTGTGTGTCTGCACTAGCAGCACATGATATAATGCTACAGTCACAGCTGCAGCAACTTACTATGTGTCTCCATTGGCAGCACGATATAATGCTCTATCACAGTTATAGTAATGTATGTGTCTCCCCTGACAGCACATGATGTAATACTACAATCATGGCTACAGCAACTTACTAGGTGTCTTCACTGGCAGCACATGATATAATGCTACATCAAGGCTGTAGCAATGTACTATGTGTCTCCACTGGCAGCATGATATAATGCTACAGTCATGGCAGCAGCAACTTACTATGTCACTACATTGGCAACACATGATGTAATGCTACATCATGGCTGCAGCAGCTTGCCACGTGTCTTGACTGACAGCACATGATATAATGCAACATCATGGATGCAGTGACTTACAGTGTGTCTTCACTGGCATCACATGATTATCCTTCATCATGGCTGTAGCAACTTACTGTGTGTCTCCACTGGCAGCACAGGATATAATGCTACATCATGGCTGCAGCTACTTACAGTGTGTCTCCACTGGCAGCACATGATATAATAGTACAGCATGGCTGTAGTGATTTACTATGTGTGTCCAATGGCAGCATATGATATAATGCTACAGCACAGCTGTAGTGACTTACAGTGTTTCGCCTCTAGTAGCAAATTATATAATGCTACATCAAGGCTGTAGCAGCTTACTATGTGTCTCCAATGGCAACACATAATATAATGCTACATTACAGCTGCAGTGACTCACTATACGTCTCCAATGCTACATAATTGCTCCTGCAACTTACTATGTGTCTCCTTTGGCAGCATATGATATAATGCTACATCACAGCTACAATGACTTACTATGTGTTTCCACTGGCAGCCCATAATGTAATGCAACATCACAGCTGCAGCAACTAACTATATGTCTCCACTGGCAGCAAATTATATGATATAATGATACATCCTGGCTCCTGTGACTTACTGTGTGCCTCCTCTGGTAGCATATGATATAATGCTACAGGACGGCTGCAGCAACTTTCTATGCTTCTCTAGTGGCAGCACATGATATAATGCTACATCATGGCTGCAGCAACTTACTATGTGTCTCCGCTGGCAGCACATGATATAATGCTACATCACAGCAGCAGTGACTTACTATGTGTTTGGCCTTGCAGCACATAATATAATGCAACATCACAGTTACTGTGACAAATTATATGTCTCCACTGGCAGCATATGATATGATATAATGCTACATCCTGGGTCTTGTGACTTACTATGTGTCTCCTCTGGTAGCATATGATATAATGCTACATCATGGCTGCAGTGACTTTCTATGTATCTCCAGTGGCAACACATGATACAGTGCTACATCACAGCTGCATTGTCTTACTATGTGTCACCACTGGCAGCACATGATATAATGCTGCATCGTGTCTGCAGACATTATATGTTTAATTTATTTGTAGACTTAAAACAGGCCAAAACAGTTTTTTTTAATCTGAAATGTTACATATGTAATGTATGTTTAAAATGTTTAACAAATGTTAAATAAATAATAAAGTAAATAAATGTGGCAAAAATCAAGAGAACTACTATGGGATCTTGCAGTAAGTGTTACATGATCTAAGATTATGGTGCCTTTGTAAATGCATTTTGCAAATAAATTCAGTGTTAGACTTCTCCAGTGTCTTAGCATATTTCTCTGTCCACAAGGTCAAGTGATCATTGTTCTGTTGACATCACCATGTTTTCAGCTTCCATTTACCCAAGATGGCGTAACATAGCAGTCATAGCTACTCACTTCTGTCCGGTTTCCTATGGCTACGTTATTTGTTTGTATGATAACCCTGTCTGTCTCCATCTTTCCCATTCATATTCTCCTGGTGGCCTGAGCTCTCAGTCCCAAACATCACAGAAAAGGCATTCAGTACAGTAAGCCACATTATTTATGACTCAGTATCTCTGTTGATATACTATTCCCATGCCATTCTCTAGCACAGGCCCACTTACCTTTACATGCTACTTACTCAGTACTTAGTCTGTATTTGTATAAATCACACATGTAATAAAGTTTCACATGGCAATATTTCATGCCCCAATTCCTGCAGGACAGTCCTGATTTCTGCTCTGCCATCCTATCTCCTGCACAGTGTCAGCAAGACACTAAATGTTAGAATTTGACTATGTCTTTGTTACCAAGGCAGCCACAAATTATCTGCAACATCATTTTCCACTCAATCTTTATGTTTGAAAGTGGGGAGTAGCAGAAAATAACGTTGATTTGGTTTGTCAGCCAGTCAGATCATGTGGAGATGGAAAGGAGACCTTGTGATAAAGATGTCAGCACAGTAGGACCTGGAAGCCTGATAGACATGCTCTTCAAGTAGTCACAACATGAAACCAGGAAATATCTGTAATATTGTCTGACCCATGCCCTTATCGCAGGTGATATTCTCAAATCACTGCCATTCATACTGCTAACAGATCTGAATTTGGGACCTTCACTCAGTAGAAACCTTGCCCCATACCATGAAATAGTGACTTACGCTGGATAAAGCTCTAAATGCAACTATAGAGGACAGATTACATTTTTGTTGCCAGACACATAGAGACTGCATTGAGTACTTACACAATGCATAAAGTAAGCATGAAGCTACCAGAGGGTGGTAGAGGAATTCTGAGGTTTAGCCCACTCTCCTTTCTTTGTGGTAGGGGAAGAGAGCATGTGCTCAGGCACAATCTGCATAGTAAAATCATTGGTGAATTCTGGGAATTATATCATGGTGCTTTCAACAAGGGAGAGATGGTCAGGTCATAATTGCAGGACATGCCAACACATGGACATACATCACTGGATCCACTGCATGACGACCCATGGATGCTATGGGTATATGAAAAGGGAATATAAGAACCCAACCTATCCAACCATCTTCTGTGAGCTTGCAGGCTCACTCATCCCCCACTGTACCTGTCCTTGCTAGCATGGAGAGGCTGTTGACTCTGGCCCAGACATGTTAAACACCCAGGGAAATGCCACATAAATCAGTGGCATTAGAGACAGGGAAGGACTTATGGGACGCATAACACAGAAGTCAACTCCAAAATAGACAAACCTACAGCAAAAAGAAATCTAATCACTGCTTGCTTATGCTTTTCACTTACTGTAATCAGAGTCAGATCATGGTCAAATTGGGCCCTTGGCAGGGTAATGGAATGCCCCCCCCCCCCAGCCATACCAATATATACTTGGCTGCCTTTCCCCAATTAACATAAAACACAATTTAAACCTAACAATGTGCATACTGTTTTCTTCTTTATATTTACACTGATCACAGAGACTTGGATTTAGTTTAAAACATATTTCAGGTTTTACAGAAAACATTGGCAGCCATTTGCTAAATCAACCAAAACATTCTTGCAATAAAGACAAACATGAGCAGCAATAAACTACTCTTCCCTTGCACTCAAATGCATTGGAAATGCATCTGTCTACCCATTAAACTACAAGAGACATGCTGGAATTCATAGTCAATTAGCATACAGTGGTGCAAGAATTCAAAAGACAAATGTGTATGCATTTGTGAACAGCCTGGAACAGCCCAGTGGATGTGTCTGTCCTTTTTCAGGATCAGCCCAAGAGCACTGTTTGGTGAAGGGGCTTCAGTCACACAGAAGACAAATGAAGACTGAGGGAATCAAACCCTGTACTACTGGATGCAGCTGGATGGTAATAAATGCCAGACAAACAACTACAGCACAGACTCAGTACAGTTCATACCTACATACATGAAAAATGTTGTTGTTTCTTTCGGCTTTTCCCGGTTAGGGGTCGCCACAGTGGAACTCCAGTCTGCTAATGATTGGCAGTTGATTTTTACGTACCGAGTTGCCAGCCCTGATGCACAACCTTCAACGAAGGTACGCCCATTCACGCATGTCTCCACACAGAAGATGCTCTAGCTGAGAGTTGAACCGGGCAGTATCTTACTGTGAGGCGACAACGCTACCACAGCACCACCACCGCAGCCCTACATACCACCACCGCGGCCCTACATACATGAAAAATGCTAAATTAAAAATGAATTTACAGTTAAAATATTAACATTAAACATGTAGATGTCATAATGTCCAGTCTACTCACAGCCAGATAATAAAAACACTATCAGCAATTAACAAAACCTAGAAATCAAGGATCATTCCGAGAGGACATGGTTCATATCATGATGCTCCTGCTTACTACAATCAGTTCCTTCTTTTACACCATAACTACTCCGGGATGCAGGAAGCAAGTATTCATATAAACACACAGATGTGGTCATCAGCTACAGGATCTTGTATGACTGTGTACACATCAGATGTTTACTTATCATCAAATGAATGAACAAATACAAAACTAATGACTTAGAAGTGTATTTCAGCTCGCTGCTGTGAGAACCATGCAATGCAAAGCATTACAGCCCCAATACCTTCCCAACCTCTTAGCCTAAGAATCTGAGACAGACACCCAAAATCAGAAACAGATTTAAGTATTGGTCTTACATGCTTAGAAAGGTGCTAAACAACACAGGTTTTGTTTTAGCATGCATTTTTCTGAAGGATATGAAGTCTGAAACTCATGTTTGTAATTATTTAGCAACTCTAGTTCACAACACTTTACTAGAAAGCCATAGATTTCATAAGAAACATACTGTAAATATGATGACATAAAAAATTTGGGATAGCTCAGAACCACACACACACACACACACACACACACACACACACAGACACACACACACACACACACACATATGCATGTAGACTCCCACAAACACACACACAAAACCTTACTTCAACTTTACATAATATTTGCATTCCTGTGATTCAGCTTCCAATGAATTTTAGTCCAGTGCTTCAAGTCCATCGTCTTTAATGCTGCTGTGACTGATTCAAGTATCAAGGCTCACTTCACTGGCAATCCTCATTACACTCAGCAGCTACACTGTTCAAAACGGACCAACAATCCCTTACTGTGTCAAACTTTCCTTGGTTGTTCCCACTTTTACTTTCATTTAGCTGAAATCTTCTATCATAGCATCTATTTTCATTTAGCTGAAATCTTTTCTCATTTGCTTTGCCTTTGAGCCCGTGAAAGAAGACTTCCTGGTACTTTAACTCAACTAAACAGCAGCAGCAGCTGAACGGGGGTAGTTAGAGCAGTAGCTGAATGGAATGGGGGTAATTGGGGAAATGTGGGACTTTTTTCCTTCTTTCCTTTATATATATATATATATATATATATATATATATATATATATATATATATATATATATATATTTATGGGAACCCCCAGCCAGCACCAGGCCTGAGACAGCTGCTTGGGTCACACACATAGTGCAGGATCCAGCCCTTGCTGTAAATGCTATTTATTTATGTGAAAGTTGAACATTCATAGCTCTTATTGTATCAGCAGTGTGTGTCTCTCCCTGTCTCTCTCTCATATACACACACACACACACACACACACACACACACACACACACACACACACACACACACACACACACACACACACACACACACACACACACACACACACACACACACACACAAAGAAAGAAAAAGTAAAATGTCAGGATTCCATGAATCCTTTTTCCCTACTTTTGCACATGGGGTCATATAAACTAGTGCATCCTTTGTTTATGAAATGGTGCTATGTGGTAATTCCTTTAGGAAATATGGAGTCTGAAACTAATGTTAAAAATATGTATTTGTATTTAACTGGTGTAACATCCCATGAAAGAGTAACCAAATGGAGTAGAGACAGAAATCTTAGAATAATTGATGCAGGTTTTCATGAATGCTTAGTAGATATACTTATTATACCAGATGTGACTGAATAATTTAAGATTCCACACCCCATAGTAAGTATAAGTTTTTGCACTTCTAACATACATAAAAATGTATATAATCCACCATTATATCCTATCAGGTACCTAGAGGCATTAAAAGTCTATGGCTATATATGTTAAAAATTAGTTTAGGGGTTTGATAGTTAACAGTCCATCATATAAATATTCACTACTTTTTACTGATAAAATTGATAACATTATATTTAATGAAGGTTTTACTTTAATAACTGGGGACATTGCATATTTATATACAGTTATTTGAAATGAAGAAAGGTTAGGATTTGTTTCAACAATGTTATCAGATTTGAATGCCTTTCCAGGCTTTGGGGTGAGGTTATTGACCAAATGACTGAAACTGATTTTAGAAAATACAATTTTTGCATTTAAGGATAGGTTATTTAGACAAAAGGAAGGAGTAGCAATGGGTGCTGCTTTGTCACCTAGTTATGGAAATGCATTTATGGACTTTTGGGAGGAGTTTATTTTTTTAAGATTCCTGTCATTAATCCAGTATTAAGTTTCATGCTTGTTTTATTAATGACATCTTTAAATGCCAAGATTAAATTAATTTAAAATATATATTAATCAGTGTGCTGATTATCTTACATTTACCTTTACTCAAGAGTTTAATGATGTCACATATTTTAATTTTCTATAATAATTATGCGAATAATAAACTTATGAGAAAGATTTTTAGTAGAGATATTAGTGCTGCATAAGGTATTAAAAAGACATATAGTGAAGGGGTGAACAATCAGGTTAAGTAGATAACTCAGATGACAAATGTGTTACTGACAGTGACATTTTAACTTGGTAGTTTTTTTCCTTTGTTGTTGGTAATCATCATCCTCTTCATGGTCATTTGGCCTATTCATTCCCAATCATCAGGGTAAGGGTTGACTGAGTGAGACCATCATTTGCAAGCTACTGGTTGGGGGGTTATGCTGCTAGCTCATCCCTTATTTGCACTCAGTGAAGCTTCAGGAAGGGGATACGCAATTGGCAGATACTTACTTATTGGTTGAAAATGGTTTGAACGTTTGACCCATTCATCTACTGGAATAAATTCCCAGTTGCCCAAACCTGTGATTGATTACGTTACTTTCTCAATATCACACAGTCGATAAGTGAAGGTGGGAAAGATTCAGACACTGCACTTTTGATGGCTTATTAACAAATCAGAGCTTTAGTCCCCTGCACTAATTTCCAGACAGAGAAACAGCTTTTAATTAAATGCAGATATCTTTTACAGTCTAATCTTGCAGAGAAGACCATATCACAGTAATATGAAAAAAATACTGAATAATGGATGCTGATGATCAGATGATTCTGATCTTCTCTCCAAATAATGGAGACAAATGTCAACCCCTTCACAGTTATTGGAGACTATAAAGATGGTACTGCAAAAATATATAACCAAAATGCAAGATGCTTAGACTTTAGGACACAATCCAGGCCTTTTAATGAATTAATTCATTCTTTGGTACAATGAATAAAACAAATCAATTAAAGACAATATAAATGCTGCAGGATGCCTACATCTCATTTTTGACCTTGCTATGTCTCGCCTGTCATTAAGAACAGTTATCCTCTGTAACATCCTTCAGTACAGGTCTGACCAACCTGAATGGTTAATAATTCCATATCGCTACAGTATATGCTTCCAGAGTCAACAGAGCAAGAATGTGGTTAGATGATGCCCTATGCAGGGTAATGAACCAGGTCCCTACAGCCCATACAAATATCCCATTATTTGGCTGTCTCTGTCCAGTTACCATAAAAGAGTGTTCAAACCTGTCAGTCTGCATAATATTTTCTTCTTTAATTTTAAAGTTATCACAGAGATTTGGATTTCATTTAAAACTTTTATTTCAAATTTTACAACGAAAACACTGACATCCATTGCGGTGGATGAAAATAAGCATTAACATCATTTTACAGATCACAGCATACATTTGTTTAGAAGAAATGGCTGCAGCCATTTATTTATTACGCCAATCAAATTAGTGCCAGATCATAAATCAATGCCAGTCAAATCAATGCCAACCAAGAATATTCAGATCTGTGCAAAGGGCAGAACTTGGAAGAAACTCAAATCCAATCAACCAGGCCATAACATACCATATTAGCCCCTATAAATACTTAACCAACACCAATGGATGAAGTGATCTATAACCAAACACTGAAAGTCCCCTGTCACCTATCAACCAGATACCAGTGGCTAAAAGGGGTCTGGCACTTGCAAGACCCCAGGCTGTGGCTTCCAGCCTGTCTGCTTCACCACAGGGTGGCCCACCCAGAGAAGGGTCAAGCTGTCTAAGCCTGCAGCCCTCCCCAGGCCAAGCACACTCCTTAGCATTTTTTTTCCAAGTGTGTCCTTCCGCTACAGGAATGTGGCTTGTCCTATATGCCATCTTTCCCCCCAAGGACATCTGGTAACTTTGCCATTACTTCCTTAAGATTATTTTTAAATAACTTTGTTCCTGAATGTGACAAGTGAACCCCATCACTTCTGTACAGTTCTGGTGAACTGATATTAGTACGGCGCAGCACCCAATCCCCTAGTTCTCTTACCTGTTCTCTAATGAATCTGTTGGTCAACTTCCTAGCCCTTTTCACTGCCCTGACGTTATTTGCTCCTTGCTGGACTGGTCTTGGAAATATACCAACCTAAGGCAATGCGATCTAAACAAGCTAGAGACCGGCTACAACAAAATCGCCAAATTCGCCATAGGGGCATCCTACCATAGTCACCACTGTCTCTCACTTGCTAAACTGGGGTGGCTTGAACTCCCTCACCTCCTTCAATGGTATCAACTCACACTCACCCACAAACTAGTAAACCATCCACTAAATGTCCCATCCCTCCAGAATCTACTCCAACCCTATCACACCACCAGACCACTAAGATCCATAAACAAAAATCACTTGAAGGTCACTAAAGTCAATAACTCTGCTGGAGAAGCACTATTCTCTTGTGCCATAGCCAAATTATGGAACTCCCTTCCACCCACAATTACCTCCATACCATCATGAACCCACTTCAAAACTTTACTAAAAGCACACCTAAAACATGCTGCCTATGCCCTTGCAACTCCCACTCTAATATCACCCACTACCTTTTTTTCCACCCCACTAACTACCTTGATTATAGCAAGCTCAGATACTCATAAGCCTAACTACTTATTATACAGCAGGAACTTCTTATTGTAACAATTGTTAATGTCTGTTATGTACTTCACAGATGATAAAGATTCTAGTTGTCTACTAATGTACTATGTTCTTCATCTGTAACTATGTTTGTAATTGTTAATTGCTATGTTGATCAAATTGTTAATTGTTATGTAAAGCCAATGTAACTACTGTCTGTATATTTTAACTGTAGAGCTTTTCTCCCCGGGCCTCCACTGAAAATGGACCTAAGTCCAGTCGGACAGGCCTGGTCAACAAATGTAAATAAATAAATAAAAATCTCTGACTTCACATGATAAATATTCAGCCAAATCAGTCTGATCTGCCTGGATCACTGACAAATTCTATTTTTTGAGTACAACAATGGGCTGCTTGTCACGTTATCCCCCCATATGTAATACAATCAAGATTGGCTGAGGTAATAACTCAGAATACCTTGTTAAAGATGCCATCAGTTGCCACCACTACATTCCTCTCTTTCCCAGCCAACGAATCTGCATTTGTTTTTCTCTTTGAAACCCAGTTTCTACCCAGATTCACCCAATTCTCTGGCCATATGGTACATGAAAGAATGCCCCAGCATCCTCACCTCTGTCAGCTGCTTTATGATGCCTGCAAAAGAGAATGCAATTAGTCATCGTGATCTGGCATATCTTCTCTAAGCTGTGATCTCTGACCTAAGTGCAGTACTTCAATTTCTGATGCCCCTTTGCGTGGGCATGTGATGCGGCTCCTATTCTGAAGGAATGAGCTGTTAACTTGCTAATGTCAAGACCCAGCTATGGCATTTTTCAGGACTGCCCTTAATTGGTAACTAGATAAGGGAGCACAATCTTTATGACACAAAAACGGTGCATCACTACTCAGATGCATCACCTGGTATTTTTCTTAAACCATCTAATTATATCCCATGCTGTATCCTTTGGGAGCTCAAGCTTCTGCTATACCCATTCTCCAAGCTGGTCCATTTTTCTCTTCCTCACATGAACCCCTACCCTGTCAGCTTCTAGCTTAATATCACAGAGCTCTAGAAACCATGGAGGGGTGCCACTCTTATTTCACTGCACTATCTCAGGTATTCAGAATGAGCCACGAAATGTTATTAAGTGTGCTGTCAGAAACAGCCACAGTTCTTACTCCAAATTATATACCTGTCTCAGAACTTCCCATAGCCATGCAAAATTACTTGGCTTGATGGACTAAAGCACATCTGCTCTCCTGACCGTCATTCTTAACTAGCATTGGAGCATCTTTCTAATTGCAAATGCTTGAGTAGTATCCTGCCACCCTCGCAGCCTTTGGTACCAACTAAATGGTGCCATGTGTGCACCAGGACTTCACCTAGACATACTCAACTTTTTAAAACTAAAAATGTAACTTAATAGCTGTGGTATAGGTAATGGCTATTTTACTTGCTACCCTGCATCAGCCCTTGTTTCTATAAAATGGACAATACATTTTTATGCTATGCTTGTGTACTTGGATGCAGTACTTTCTTTATCATGCCTCATATCCATTTTTCATCATGTCCCAAAGGTGTTGTGGAATCCTGTAAGGCTTTGGGTCTGCTGCTGGTAACAATTGCCTGAACCTGTTCCACTGAAAATGAGAAAGTGAGTCTGTTGTAGCATTCTCCTTCATATAATATATGGTGCTCTGAATGTGTTATATTTGCGCATTTTATATGTTAATGCCATGTAGATGTAGAATTTTGGTTTTAAGGCACAACCCAGACTAAGCCTGCTATTGGTGATTTGTGATCAGTGCTCTACGCTGGTATACACGATATAAATAAAATACATTAAAATACATAAAACCCAGAAACTTCTTCACTTGCCCTGTGCTGCTAGTCCCCCCCCACATGCTTACATGGCTAGCTGACTACTCTCATACTATGCCCCAAGACATACTGCGCTTTTCCTGCAACTGTCACCCTGATGTGTATTGTTTCAGCCAGATAAATACCAGACTGTACTCATTACCATTCCTTAAATCAGAACTCTGCAAACCATTTCCCATTAAAATGCCTCCCAAAAACTAATGCCACCTGTTACACCTGTAACTTTTTAAATAAGTAATTCTACATGACAAATGGCATAGTAATACATGTTATCATGTTCTTAATGTAACACTTATCTATGTGCCATTAATAAAGGATCTTCTGTACTCACCCTCTGAAACTTGTTAACTCTTCATAGCTGCCACAGTACACTGAACCACCAACTATACAGACAGTGAAGCAACACTCCCCTTGTCACCACTCCAACACTCCCCTTGTCACCACTCCATTTTGCTCCTTGAACTGCCTTATTCTCAACTACTCAGTCTTAAAGTCAGTTAAGAGGCTTCATTGTGAAACACTGTGTAAAAAGAAATGGAGTATTGGGATAACAGTATTCAATTTAACCTTTCAAAGCACTGCTGTAAACCCTAATTTATACTTGCTGCTACTCTTTCAGTGTATTACTACTAATCATGTGACCACTGAATAAGCACCAGGTGTACCACACCCATATATGTATAAGCCAAAGAAATTGTATACCAGGAACAAATCAGGAAAAAGACCCACCAGGTCCAAAACCGAGAGCACAAACTGGACACACTGTTGTGCTCCGAAAACCAAGCGTTTAAATGAGTAGTCCCAAATGGTAAATGTCAAAGGATGCAAGTTTGCAACTGCTGTAAATAATCCTCCAAAATCCAAATAGGAACAGTTCACCGCTTTATTACCAAAATGTACAGAACAAGACAAGTAAAATCACGAGCGCTTTCGCCCGGTCTTACCGGGCTTTTTCAAGTGTAACAGCTAAAACATCAACACTAGCTTTTATAGCGCAAGTGCATTACACTAATTAGCTCATTGCTTAAAACGTCACCAAACCTGTGGTGAATTAAATCCAATTAACCCTGCACAAGTTAAAAAATAACCGATAAATATAAAAAAATATAATCACAATAAATTCACTATTAAAAAATATGAAACCTATATACGTGCAGTGAAAAATCATTTCTGAATTAAGAAATTGTAAAAACAATGTAGACCATTTAACAAACTGGTAAATAGTGCTAACCCAGCTAGTTTCTAGTACATACAATGCTAAAATAAAAATCAGCCTTCTTAAAACCAACAATGCTCCAAGAAATGTGTATACTGGGTGATAGTCTTTAATCTTGCAAATGCCGTTAAATGTTTAAAAAGAAATAGACAGGGGAATGAAATCTAAAAATTAACTAAACTTATATGAATCTACTTGTAACATTCTACCTATGTCTAACTGAATAACCTAAAATACATTAATTTGAATACCCATATATGTGGTATTCTCTCCCCCTCAGTACCAGGATATTCCCAAATCTGTGACATCTTTCTCACTCTGGATCTCTGGATCTTCACATTTATTAATTAATTTCTCTTCCCAGCCTGTATAGGCCCAGCAAATCCATTTTGTTTCAGGCTGTAGATCCACCCGCAGGAGAAAATATGTATGTGACTGCCAAACAGGTCTTATTTAATTGCAGCTTATGACTAAGCCTAAAACCCTTCCAATCCTTTATCTTATCTAGTTTACCCTATAATTTGACCTTAATGCCCACCTAGTAAAGCTGAGTGGCATAATGTAAGGCTCCTGGATCTTCTTTTCTGCATGCAGCCCAGTAAAACATGTACTAATGCATGATGAGATGCACTTCAACTAAACACTTTATCTTGTTCCAACCAGCAAACCTTCACCTTGCTGTCCAGTGCTGAGCCTCTGCCATACATCTGCAGCAATTACCCCACTAAACTATACTGCAAGATCTGCTTACTGCCTTATTAAGCCTTCCTTAATACCCATCCGCCTACTTTCTCTACCCTTGTTCAGGTCTGCTACAATATCATGAATCTGTCTGTCATCAACAATGACAATACCTTCAGAGGCAATAAAACTGTTACTGAAACAATCTCAATCTATGATCCTACCAAGAAAATAAGGGTCATATGTCTTGGGAAATAGGTGCTGGCAGTTTTAATGTCATACTGCTACCTTGCATTTTAAATTAACAATTCAGACTATAAGCAGAAAATAATTTTAAGTTTGCACCCCTTTATGAAATTTTCAATGGTGTATTGCACTACTGTAAACTTCTACTTTCAGAAGTATAAAATGCATCACTGGTTTGCTCCAGCTTGCTAAAAACAGGAATTATTATTATTATTATTATAATTATCATTATTATATATAGACCTGACCCATGCTCCATAAAGAGCTCCAAATAGAGATCTGCAGAAAAATAGACAAGTGACTTAAAGAAGATAACAGTTTATCTTAACACACTTATGGAGCAGTGTTTACCATATAAGAGGGTGGCCTAATGGTTAAGGTGTTTACCATACAAACACAAGGTGCAGAGTTTGAGTCTCATAAGGGAGAACTGGCTAGGCTTTAAATGACTTGCAAGGGCAGTTAGCTTAGTACGAACCGATGAACAGTATGCCCATTATGGCTCATCTTGCATGACAGCACAGCGTTATACAGCAAGGCAGATCCCTAAGTGAATGCTAGATCAATTCCTCCTCTTTTTTTATTGTCCTGTCTACAAGTTTGAATTTCTCATATTTCACTGATGACCACAGTCAGTCAATAATACCAGATATTAGAGTTTCTTACCTCTTATTGCTCTGACAATGTACACTGATCCAGTAACTGTGGTCCTATTAACTCTGAAGTGCATTGCATTAATACTTCTAAATTGTCCTGATTCTGGCTTTTGTCAATCCCTTAAGTTTGAGTTTGGCCAGAATTCTTGAACCAAGAGGTTGAGAAATGTGCTGCCACTTTCTGCCCCATGAAACAGAGAACCTTCCTTCTAGTAGACTGGGTATTTTTTTTCTTAAATTTTTTTTGATTTTTCAACTACATTTGAATGAATTCCATAGTATTTATACATAACATCTTAAATAATGACTGGGGATTTTTTAATACTTCTAAATTCTTCTGATTTTGGCTTTTGTCTCTCCATTAAGTTTGGCTTTGCCCAGAATTCTTAAACCAAGAAGTTAAGACACAGAAGACCTTCATTCTATCAGACTGGTGTTTTTTTTAATACATATACACACTTTCCAGATTTCCAAGCAAATCTAGAGTATTATTTGCTTTTACCTGACTAAGCTTTCTTGTTCGGTATTGCTGAATTCTTGCCACAAACTGACATGAATATCCAAAGCAAACACTTCTATTTTGGTGTGTTTGCAGATTTATAAACTAAACTTACAAGAATATGTAAGTTAATAATGATTAAGTTTTACAACTGAAGGCATTTACAATTCATAAAAAATGCCAAGATAAAGCCCTAAAACATTCCCCTCAGGAGTTGTATATGGAAAGCCATAAAACCTTTTTATAGCTTGCATAATGTTATCTGTTTTGTCTCCACTCACCCCCCACCATAAAATGTAATGACTCTGGGGAGGAAGAGATGAAAAACACAAGCTAACAAACCAATTTTACCGGTCTTACAAAAATCGTACAGTAATGAACCAAGATCATAGCTTGAATGTAACAGCTTAGATGAAATCTTCTGCATTTTTTTTTGGAATACTACCACCTTCCCTATATAGGATTATATCTTAAATATGTTCTCTATTCCTCCAAGAAGCTTTGCAGGAATAAACAGTAGACAAAATAATCTAACTGATAAGGTAAAAGCTTTGCCCTCATCTGAAATATTCTAGCCTTCTCTGACAAGTTTTGTGCACTGCCCCATTACCTTCCCTTTTATTTTTCTAAAGAAGTTAACACTAATAAAGTAAAATGAGTGCAATATTCTACTACCACATCCTGCTGCTGTTATTTTTTTATATAAAGTTTTAAAAAGTTGTTAGTTAGCATGCAAGTAAATAAATCAATTGCAAACAATCCATAGGGTCATCAATTGCAAGGCATGTGCTTTTAGTTTTGTTGGAGTGGGGGTTATTATGGAGTCTCCATCTTAGCTACTGCTGCCATTTGGTCCAGGCTAAAGAATTTCCAGAAAGTTTACCTAAACATGGTGTGCCCACACAATATTTAGTTAAACATTTCTATCCAGTAATACCCATTTATTCATTAATTTCCCACAAGTGCCTGGTAAATCCCAAAATACATAGATTAGGTTTATCGTAGCAAAGTTTTTATTTTATATATATATATATATATATATATATATATATATATATATATATATATATATATATATTATTAAATAAAATTAACCAAACATAATTTACCTTGTACTAAGCAACAACCAATTAGTGAACCAAGTGGCTTTGTATTAGTGTAGTACCTCACTGGATGGGCAGTAGCAAGTCTTGCCTAAACCCTGCCCACTGTCCAACAATCGGTGAAGTCTTGCATGAATATTCATTGTCTATACATAGTTTACCATTTTCCTCAATGTAGTGCGATCTCAGAGTTGGCATATTTAATTAGGGGAGGTGCGGGTGGGGTGCAGCGAATAAAGAAATATTTGCAGTTATAGTACTATTACCCCAGGTGGTGGGTTGGGTCCCTCACGGCAAATTAAATATACCATCTCCGAGATCACAATACATTGAGGAAAAGGATAAAGTACAGTATGACAATGACTATTCATACCATATCTGCATTACTGACAGTCATGTATGTTTCCCATCTGACAAGCCCCTTTCACCTGTTAATCACTAAGACTATGGCCACATCTGTACAGAATGGCCCACGAGGTACAACAGTAATACAAAGCCAACCAAGACTGATTTACTCTGCACTAAGCACCAGCTGAGTAGAGCCTGCACTTAAATAAATAAACACACACACACACACACACACATACACACATGCACACACAATAAATCAGCTAACTATGCTTTACTTTTTTTTAACATCAACTAGCAACTTTTTTTGTTACATACTCTGTTATATACAGCTAATTCAGAAAACAGGATTCATCTTACAAAAAGTGTGTGTGTGTAAGAAATTAACCAAAGTTCATTTATCTTGTAGTAAGCATGGAAGTTTGAAGTCTTAGTAATTCCCATTATTTCCAGATGCTGCTGAACCATTTTCAGGAATTCAGTGATTCTTGTTCATCACTCTTTCTTTGTTGCTTACTTTCCTATTGCATTTCCTGTTCATTCCTGTGTGCCATTGCTTTTTCTTTCTTTGTTCTGCTTTGTCCTGCTCTGCTGTTGAAGAGATCTTGCCCGGCTACTTGTGTTTTTTTAAAGCCCTTCTTCTACCTACCCATCTACCTTTACACAAACTCCCCCCCTTCCTGATCTTAACTAACTTCCTGCTTTCCTGCCCTCTTAGCCTCTCCCACCCCCCGCATGCTATTTTCACCTCAGCAATATAGTTGTGTCTGCTTTGACAAGTTCTCATTTTCTAAACAAAGCAAACTTCTCTCACATTGGAAATATAGTTAGCAAGTGAACCAGTAAACTTCTATTTCCTGGAAATTCACATTTAGTGAAATGCATTAAGAAGTCCATTAAACTTCAGGAGACATGTTGGGTTTCATAATTAAATAGCGTATAGTGAAGTACTATGTGAATAATATAGACATTTAAAAAACAAATGTGTAACATATCTGCTAACAGCCTGTGATCATCCACTGGACTGAAGTGCCCCTTTTCAAGAGTAGCCCAAGAGTACTGTCTGATGAAATAACTTGCCGTGGGATACAGCAAACTTCCGTGTAAGAATAACTTATTCTTGCATGGAAAGGACCATTCCTGTGCAGCACGGCAGTGCGCCATGCATATTCATGAAGGCACGTTGCCTCTTGCTGCAGATAAGGACAACGTTCTGTGCACAAATGCAGGAGGTGCATCTGAGAGCAGTGGTCTCAGTATACACACACCTCCTGCACTCCATAATTGCTGTACGGAAATCTAAATATAGCAAGAGTGTCCTTGGACACCATTACTTGTCAACCGGACAAGTAATCTGGACAAAGCCATGGACAAATGTGAGATATTCCTCTCACAAACGTACAAAGTCAATAGAATGACAAGCTTCACATTGGCATGAAGTCCATAAAGGGTATGAAGTGTAAAACTCAAATGTCTGTCATTATTTCCTAACACAGTCCCTAATGCATTGCCACTAATCTGCCAGAAAGCCACAACAGTATGAAAAATGGACCAAAAATATAAGGCAAATATCTGGGCATTCTGTAACAATCTGTACAGTTGAGAGGTATGGTGGACACCGTTAGTGTCCATGGAGCATACCTCTCAAATGCAAAGCCTGTCATGTCATCACTGTTTTAAAAGCACAGCCTCCCACAGATAATGTTGCAGAAATCAATGTGCATACCCCTACAGTGCAAAAATAAAACACAGTTTAATTATTTGTTTTCAGTCCGCAATAAAGTTTAAGCGTAGCTAAGTGGGTGTGTGCATCACGCAGCTCTGCTCAGCCTAGCTTGCACATCATAAGGAGCTCAATAGGTATATACTTCAAAGCATGACAATTTGGAAATAGTGAAGTGGTTAGAGTGCTAGCGTTGTAAGTAGTCATTCCTGGTTCAATCCCCAGTAAAGCCAATTAGCATTTTACATGTGAATGCAGTACATAATTTTTTTTAATAATTAGCTAGTAAATAGCATATATTTGTTAACCAGAGTAGTTTAGTAGGTCCAAATGTGAGTTGTCAGTGTAATAAAGTTGTGAAACTCCCATATAAACATAAGTGCCCCATACAGTATAGTTACACAAGAATAAATGTAATTTATGCACATTGGGGGATGTCAGGGAAGGTAAACAATAGTAATATTATGTCAGGAATGATGAATTAATCCAATACAGTTGATAGTCTATAAAATAAAACATAAGCAATGCTAAGCATTGCAGAGCTATGCTGACCAGGTGTAAGCAATGCTTAAATATGAATGCTAAGCAATGAGTAGCCCAGCTAAGTGGATTTGGCATTGGTAAGCAGTGCTGAACCTGCCCCTTTAAGTGCAGCCAACCTTAGCTAAGCAGGTTTGCCCATAGCTTAGCTTAGCTCAGCATATTCAAAACCATTAAATTACTGCAAAGAGTGGAAAATCAGCGGTATTTAAACCTCGCAGGTGGGAATACAGCTCATAATTGGTTGTAGCTCCCCACTGTAGGCAGTATGGCAGATGTTGGAGAAGGCATGCACTTTCAGGTGCAGCGCTGGGGCATACAGGAGTCCAAGGACATGGTAGGACTCCTTGTTAAAAACCATGACATGAGACTGCTGCAGGACCAGTACCAGGGCTCCCAATATAAAGCAGAGGACTGGAAAAGTCTCACCGGTGACCTCACCAGTGCCACTGGAATCCCTTGGACTGGTGAGCAGGTCCGGCACCACTATGCTGACTTGAATCGGAGGAAGAGAGAGCTCTTGGACCAGTGGGTCCAAGAAGCATGGCAGAGGGGTGATGTCCCTGGCATGTGTAAGTATTCATATCAATAACTGTTTACCAAAGTCCAGACTGTGTATGTCATGGATAGGTATGCATAAATGTTTATTTATCTTCTTTATAGCTCCAGCTGAGTGGGCTGCAAACCAGGAAGCCCATGCCAGTAGGTTGTAAAGGCTGCGTTGTGAGGTTGCTGAGTAACAATTTAGCTTGTAGTATTCATACCAAATAAATATAAAGGAGTAGAATGTCAGCTGGCAGTATTACAAATGTGTATGGTTTGTACTGAATAAACCAGACAATATTACAGTAATAGTCTCTTATAAGTTATATATAAATAAAACTGTAACTGCCTGTCAATATAATTCAGAACTCTAGACTGGTTGTGTTTACTCTGGTATGGAATGAACTGAAATGTGTACAGGTGATGCATAGCAACTATAACTCTGAAAGCATTAAACAATCAAGTCTCATCTGACAAAGTTAGTGCCTCTGTAAGACACGAGATTAACTGATATGAAAAATGTCATGCACCAAGATCTGATATCTGAATAGTAATTTTGTGTTAACCGCTGTTTTCCACGCTGTGCTATGTCAAAAGGTATGTATAGGAATGTATGTATAATAATGTTGTGACTACAAGGTCAGATTGTACAACAAAGAGAGAATGAGAGAGAAATCATTAAAGAAAACAACAGCAGTTTCTCAATAGCTCCTTCTGATGAAACACAAATTTGTTGTATTTTTAGCAGAAACAACCACTGTTCAAATCCCAGGAGTGGTAGTAAGCTGTATGCATAATTTCAACTAGTATTTTGTGAATATGTGTAGAAACAGGTAGTGTTAAAAACATTCCCTCCACAAGTCTTCCAGGTAAGAGAATATATAAAGTAGCTATAAGAAGGCTGTAGTTATACTGTGTCCAACACCCATGGTCCAACGTCAAGAATGCAAATAACAGCAAGATAAGTACATACACCAAGTGGTCTCCCCTAAGAAATATTCAAAAGTGTCATGCTGTGAAAGCTACTGGTCCCTGTTGCCAACAAACAGGGTGACCAATAGTATGACAGCAGCATGCACACACACACACACACACACACACACACACACACACACACACACACACACACACACACACACACACACACACACACACACACACACACACACACAGTATAAGTGCACATATGTAACTCTGACTATGTGACTATGGGTAGAAACAGTCAGGTACTATTAACAAACATTCCCTCCACAGGTCTTCTAGGTAAGAGAAGGTATAAAGTAGCTATAAGAAGGCTGTAATTATACTCTGTGTACAAACATACCACTGCCCAAACCAAGGCCATAGGTTGTTGTAATAACACCTGTAGAGTAATGATTAGAGCAATGATCATTAAAGCTTTAACCACTGCAAGAATCTACATTTGTTAATTGACATCTCTCTCTCTATCTCCCCCAGCTTATCTTCACCAATAATCTAAACACATAAATGAATGGGTATGTTTTCCACCAAACCTACTGTTGGGACATGTGTCCAATTGTTTTACAAATGTTGAAAAGTATCCCAATTGATGTTTCATGTTCAAATACTATCACTGGTGGCTTGTTGCTATCAATGTAACCTGCATGCCGTTGTAATGCCCACTGCGATTCCATATATGCATGTGTTCTGTTTACTATGCAAATGTTCCAAATCTGTTGTTGTGGGTTAATGGGAATACTCATGAATGCTATTATAACTAATCCTGGAATGTGTTTACCATTACAAACCAACATATGTTCTAAAACTACAATACCATAGCACATCTCCTGCTTCATCTGGCCATGGCACCGGGCCCCAGCATGTCTGGGACCCACGACGGGACCTCTTCATCTGCTGGACCTGCACCACCTTTGGGGATGGGGGCATGCCCCCCCTGGGCATGGGCACAGACAGGATCCTATCACCCAAAGCCAGGTCCGGGGTCTGGTGTGTAGCGAGCTCCGCAAGGAATTGGGAGATCTGCTACACCAGTTTGAGGGCCATGTGGCACATTTAGAGGGTCAGCCTGTTCCTCCTGCTCAGCCCCCAGCACAGCTACCTTCGGGGCCGTGAAGGTGCAGTGGTGACTGCCCATTCATGGGGACCTCAATCCCACTGTATCCATTTGGGGGCTCGTGGGCTTCCGATTGCCAAATACCCCTTGCTGTCCAAGGTGTTTACCCCCCCACATGTGTCATATACCACCCCTGTATGCTGTCTTGTCTGTCTTATCTGTCTTAATACCCAACCTACCTCCCAAAATATACCTACTGTCTTTCCCCAACATCCCACTCTCACCTTAACAAAAAAAAAAAAAAAGCAAATCTGTTCCCCAAAAAAATGTCACCCCATCCATTTTGCATGTGTCCACTGGACACATGTAATCTGGTCTAATTGGCTTCACAAAACATTATTGTTGCCCTCACCCCTCTCTCAGGGGTTTGAGTCTCCAAATTTACCTCCAAATTCAGTATATATAAACAGCTGTTGCTATAGAAGAAATGGACAGCTATGGACCTTCCCTACAACCATCCTGCACATCCCTAGCTATCTTTCACATTGTATTTCCCTCTTCATGCTCCCATTTTCACCACTTTCCTATCACCCCTTTTTTCTTTTCTTTTAAAAAAATTAGCTCGGGAGTAAGTGGGAGTGAGTAGTAGTAAGCGGGAGTAAGCCTGTTTGCATGGTGCTAAGTGATGCCTACACAGGATAAGCATTTTAAGGCTTACTGTCTGTCAGGATAGTTAACCGGAAATTAGCATTGCTTACCACTGCACAAATCTGTGCACAACTGTTTAAAAGTGCCTTAATCACTCTGTATCCAACAGCCTTTGTTCTGTCCAGCATAAAATAATCAGCCCTCACAAGTCTTGAACACAGGACCCTACATACCATAAACGCAGCAGTTTACCACTAAGACATCTGAGCTGTAGATATATCCGATGTTTTTTTCAAGCATATAATGCATCAGAGTCATTCAACAGTAGGGAAAAGGTTTGTTAACATTAGTCATTTATTGTACATAGATATAAATGTATATGTGTATGGAGATGCACACATATACATGTATATGGAAACATTACTACATAATATATGTAGAGCTATACATGTAAAATATACACATATATGAGATATATATATATATATATATATATATATATATATATATATATATATATCTATATATATATATATATATAACTAAATCTATACATACATCATCATCTTCTTTCAGCTGTTCCCGTTAGGGGTCGCCACAGCAGATCACCTGTTTCCATTTCTTCCTGTCCTCTGCATCTTGCTCTGCCACACCAACCACCTGCATGTCCTCTCTCACCACATCCATAAACCTTATATTAGGCCTTCCTCTTTTTCTGTTACCTGGTAGCTTCATCCTTAGCATCTTTTTCCCAATATACTCAGCATCCCTCCTCAGCACATGTCCAAACCAATGTAATTGTGCCTCTCTGGCTTTGTCTCCAAACCTTCCAACCTGGGCTGACCCTCTAATATACTTATTCCTAATCCTGTCCACCCTTGTCACACCCAGTGCAAATCTTAACATCTTTAATTCTGCCACATCTAGCTCAAACTCCTGCCTTTTTGTCAATGCCACTGTCTCCAACCTATATAACATAGCTGGTCTCACTACCCTGTTGTAGACCTTCCTTTTCACTCTTACAAGTACTCGTCTGTCACAAATCACTCCTGACACTCTTCTCCACCCACTCCATCCTGCCTGTACTCTCTTCTTCACCTCTCTTCTACACTCACCGTTACTCTGAACTATTGACCCCAAGTATTTAAACTCATCCACCTTCGCCACCTCTACTCCTTGCATCCTCACCATTCCTGTATCCTCCCTCTCATTCACACACATATATTCTGTCTTATCCCTGCTGACCTTCATTTCTCTTCTCTCTAGAGCACATCTCCATCTCTCCAGGGTCTCCTCCACCTGTTCCCTACTATCACTACATATCACAATGTCATCTGCAAACATCATAGTCCACAGGGACTCCTGTCTGATCTCGTCTGTCAACCTGTCCATCACCATTGCAAATAAAAAAGGGCTCAGAGCTGATCCCTGATGTAACCCCACCTCCACCTTAAATGCATCCATCACTCCAACCGCAGACCTCACCACTGTCACACTACCCGCGTACCACTCTTACATACTTCTCTGACACTCCTGACTTCCTCATACAATACCACAACTCCTCTCTAGGCACCCTGTCGTATGCTTTCTCTAAGTCTACAAAAACACAATGCAACTCCTTCTGAGATTCTCTGTACTTTTCCATAAACACTCTCAGAGCAAACATCGCATCTGTAGTGCTCTTTCCCGGCATGAAACCATACTGATGATCACTAATCATCACGTCCCTTCTTAACCTTGCTTCCACTACTCTTTCCCACAACTTCATGCAGTGACTGTTCAATTTAATCCCTCTGTAGTTACTACAGCTCTGCACATCACCCTTATTCTTAAAAATCGGTACCAAAACACTTTTTCTCCATTCCTCAGGCATCCTCTCACTTTCCAAGATTTCATTAAACAATCTTGTTAAAAACTCCACTGCCATTTCACATAAACACCTCCATGCTTCCACAGGTATGTCATCTGGGCCAACAGCCTTTCCATTCTTCATTCTCTTCATAGCTATCCTTACTTCCTCCCTGCTAATCCATTGTACTTCATGATTCACTATCCCTACATCATCCAACCTTCTCTCCCTCTCATTCTTTTCATTCATCAACCCCTCAAAGTACTCTTTCCATCTTCTCAACACACGCTCCTCGCTTGTGAGTATGTTTCCCTCATTATCCTTTATCACCTTTACCTGCTGCACATCTTTCCTAGCTCGGTCCCTCTGTCTAGCCAATTGGTACAGGTCCTTTTCTCCCTCCTTAGTGTCCAACCTTTCATACAACTCTTCATATGCCTTATCCTTAGCCTTCGCCACCTCTCTCTTTGCCATGCACTTCATCTCCTTATACTCCTGTCTACTTTCTTCATCTCTCTGACAATCCCACTTCTTCTTTGCCAACCTCTTTCTCTGTATACTCTCCTGTACTTCCTCATTCCACCACCACGTCTCCTTGTCGTCCTTCCTCTGTCCAGATTTGATACCAAGCACCTTTCTAGCCATCTCCCTTACTAGCTCTGCTGTAGTTACCCAGCTATTTGGTAACTCTTCACTGCCACCCAGTGCCTGTCTTAACTCATCCCTGAACTCCACCTCACAATTACCCTTTTTCAATTTCCACCATTTGATCCTTGGTGCTGCCCTCACACTTCTCCTCCTCCTCCTCTTAATCACCAACATCATCCTACAAACCACCATCCTATGCTGCCTAACTGCACTTTCTCTGGTCACCACTTTACAGTCTCCAATCTCCTTCAAGCTGGCCCTCCTACATAAGACATAATCCACCTGTGTGCATCTTCTTCCACTCTTGTATGTCACCCTATGCTCCTCCCTCTTGTTAAAATACGTATTCACCACAGCCATGTCCATCCTTTTCACAAAATCCACTACCATCTGACCTTCTACATTCCTTTGTTTAACACCATACCTACCCATCACTTCCTCATCCCCTCTGTTCCCTTCACCAACATGCCCATTGAAATCTGCTCCTATCACCACTCTCTCACCCTTGGGTACAGTCATCACTACTTCATCCAATTCACTCCAAAATTTTTCTTTCTCATCCATTGCACACCCACCTTGTGGAGCATATGACCTAACAACATTCATCATTACACCATCAATTTCCAGCTTCATAAACATTACTCTATCCGACACTCTTTTCACCTCCAAAACACTATTAGCATACTGTTCCTTCAGAATAACTCCTACGCTATTTCTCCTTCCATCCACACCATGATAAAACAATTTTGAACCCACCTCCGATACACCTAGCCTTACTCCCCTTCCATCTGGTCTCTTGCACACACAATATACCAACCTTCCTTCTGTCCATCATATCAGCTAGCTCTCTCCCTATACCAGCCATACTGCCAACATTCAAAGTTCCGACTCTCACTACCACAGTCCCAGCCTTTCTACTCTCTTCCTTTCTTTGGCCATGTCTTCCGCCTCTTCTCCTCCTTCGGCCAACAGTAGCCCAATTTCTGCCAATGCCCTGTTGGCTAACAGTACTGGTGGTGGTTGTTGTTAACCCGGGCCTCGACCAATCCGGTATTAAAGTATTTATTGGTGTCTGCATGAAATTATTTGAGGAAGTTTTACACCGGATGCCCTTCCTGACGCAACCCTCCCCATTTATCTGGGCTTGGGACCGGCACAAAGAAATATATATAAATATCTCATTATGTACGTAAACCTAATTTTATCACTATCAATATATATTTATAAATATATAAATATATCTGAATATATGTATATATATATATATATATATATATATATATGTGTGTGTGTGTGTGTGTGTGTGTGTGTGTTGTGTGTATATATATATATATATATATATATATATATATATATATATATATATGTATATATTTATATATATTTTTTAATATATATATATATATATATATATGTATATATATATATATATGTAGGTCAGTTGGACATCAGATCCACACTCTGAACCTCTTGCTGTAACAAAACTGTCCAAAGGCTGTCTAAATGGGGGTGAAAGGGCCCAAACTAGGGACCTATTTTAATTATTTCCCTTATCTCTTCCTTCCAAGCAGAACTGTTCTGCCTTGCAACAAAAGAATAAGGCCTGCCAACTCTGGACCCAGGGCTCTGTAAACTACAATAAAAAGCAATGTACCATTACACCATCTGAGGCCTATAAAATAGTGAGGACATTCCAAACATATCAGTTAGTACAGTCAATCAACAGTAGGGAAAGGAGTCTGTAGAATCAGTCAGGTTCTCTATATGTACATATGCGGACAAATGTATACGTAATACATATATATGTATACAGATATACATCCACTTTTATATCTACATATATGCATGCACACACATATATATAGAAAGCTGAATAAATACATACACATATATATATATATATATATATATATATATATATATATATATATATATATATATATATAAAACACATTCAATCTGAGGGTCATGCTGCTGCACACTAGAAGTCTAAATCTGAAAATGCACTCAGTGGATGTATTCCTTAAAATGGGGAACAATGACATCTGTGCTGTAACAGAGACCTGGTTAAAGGCAGCAGGAAGCACCCCTGAACTACTAGCCTATAACTCATTCCATAACTTTTGGCTGCAGAACTTGGACTGAAGCACCAAAGGTGGTAGTATTTCCATATTCATTAAGGATGCACACACCTCCAGAGTGGTAGAGCAACATTATGCATTACAGATCCTGCAGGTGTACCTAACATTGGGTAAGACAGTGGTTCAGGTTGTAGCCTGCTATAGGTTTTAAAACATGTCCCTAGACTCACACTCCATGTCCCTATACACCCTGGGAATATTAAGTATCCATCCAACCTTAAGACTCTCATACTGGTGGACTTCAACTATCCCACCATTAACTGGGAAAGCTACTCATGTACTGATGCACATGCCCATCACATAAATCTGGTTCTTACTAACATGGGCGACTGTTGCTTTACACCACTAGTCAACCCCTCCCGTGTTATATCTTAACACAAATTAATCACCTTTGGATATCCACAGCCCCCCACCCCGCAGAGGTAACCACCATGAATAGACTGTCCAAAGCTAACTATGGCCTCATAAAAACAGAGGTGGCTAACCTTACAGCAGCCATGCAAATGGAGACTAGTTGCATGACTACTGATTCAAACAACAATGCACTATGAGCACGTACACAAATGCATGGATACCACCATACCCAATAGAACCAGGACCCTCACCTCCAAAAAAAGGAAGGCGATGTTGTATTCCCAAGCCATAAAGAAACTGTACAACAAAAGGAGAGAACTGATACGGAATAAGGTGACGTCACAAGAATGGAAAAAAAAACCCTTATGACCCTCATTCAAAAGTTGAGATCCCTCATCAAATACTACAAAGTTAGCTGTGATAACAGAATTGGAGCACATAGTAAAGACAACCACAAGGCCTCATACAGTTATGTAAAGAATATCTATGGCAATACCAAGATTTGTTCTGAGCTACTAGACAATGGTATATTCTAGAATGAGGCAACAAATATTGCCAATATACTGGCTGACATATTGAGTGCAAACTTTACTCCTCTCCCCAAAGGACCAATCACAATACCAGTACACTGTCAGGCACCCAGTATTACTGCAGCACAGGTTAAAACACCACTGTCCAAGGCAAAGAATATGGTTTCTATGGGGCCTGACAATATCCCTGGTTGTGTTCGACATAAACTACAGAGTGACCTGGCATCTAACCTGTGTGCCCTGTTCAAACACAGCCTCATCTCAGGCTTTGTCCCTACTGATTTATGCACTGCTACAGTCACCCCTCTCCACAAATGAGGTGCGACTACAGACCATGGGAAATACCGCACCAACTGCCTGACAAGTCTATTATGCAAAGCTGTGGAATGTATCATCATGCACCTAATAAACAGAGATATGGGAATCTGCAGACTCAGGATCCCACACATTTTACTTTTGTGAAGGATAGGTCATACCTGCCCAATCAACCTGGTCAACTTCTTGGTGTCAGTCACTTGAGCTGTGGATGAAGGCAAGGTGACACATACAGCCTTCCTTGATCTGGCCAAAGCCTTTGATAACATTCCCCACTCAAGAATCATGCAATAACTCACTAAGCTAGACATCAACCCCTATATCACTAGGTGGGTTGCAAACTGGGTCACAGATGGGACACACAGTGTGGAAGTAGCTGACTCCAAGTCAGACTGCTGAGCAGTCATAAGTGGAGTCCCACAGGGTTCTGTCCTAGGTCCTCTCATGTTTGGTATCAACTTCTCTGAAGTCCATGCCAACATGAAAAGACTCTGGCTGACAAAGTTTGCAGACAATTGCAAGTTGGGAGCTATTATTAACTACCCAAGTGATGTTGGCATCCTACTGAAAGGTCTCACTGAGACCAATGACTGGTGTCAGAGCCATGGTCTTAAGCTCAATGTCAGAAAATGTGTTGTCATCCCCTTTGTGGAAAACCCTGTTCCCATGATTTACTACATTGATGGTAGTCCCCTGAACAAAGAAGGCATTATAAGAGATCTGGGTACACAGGTTGACAGCAATGTCTCTTGACCACCACATTGCCACTGTGGTCACAAAGTCCTTCTATGTGGCACATCTCAGTACTAACACATTATCCTGGAAGGAACAGGTCATTGTCCCCCTGTACTCTTCTAGACAGAGTGACACAATTTGTTTCGGCATACATATTCTGATGGATGTGAGGAAGATAAATGAAATGTATGTCCTCATTTTCTGACAACAACCATATCATTACAGTGATTTACCAGAGAATTGATAATCTGTAAAACAGACCAGAAATATGAGCAATAAACCTGGACATCCTGAAACAATCCAGGCAGGTGACAGGTATACTCAGAACCCGATTTTGCAATGAATATGGGCCAAGGCTGACACAGTGGTGGATGGAAGCCATGAAAATGGGGATGTATCTGAAGTACTGGTGTAGAGAAGCTAACACAGTTGCCGTAGTAACATCCTCCTGTGTTCTCTAACATATATTTACTGAAATAGCACAAGTAATTGAATTAGGAAATCTGCTGTGGGTAATTACACATGTATTTGCAAATATATCGGGCACAACAGACACCAGAGTGAAAGTGCATACCCACAACCAACATCACAACAGTCACAGTCACATACAGGTAAGTTAAGTGAACAGTAGAGTATACGGACTGTATGAACAAATACAGCATTGTTTGCCACTTACACACTAGCCCAACATATACAGTCCCAATTTGCAGTACTGTAATAACAGCACATAGAAGCATGTTATGTACAGGAAATTAAACACACTTATTAAAGATGTCATTACCCTGCTATTTTATCAGACTGGAATTTGATCACTGGTTACCAGGGCTGAGCTATGCTATACATTTTATATATATATATATATATATATATATATATATATATATATATATATATGCATACATGTCACAAAATGCCCATACAAACATATACTGCTGGACCACTCATAACTGGGGCAGCACCCACAGTTGGATACAAAAGCAGCCATGACACCCACATCTGCCCCCCCCCAACAGTCAAAATAAATAAGTGAACAGTACATTGCTACAAAATCATGATAGGCTATACACAATGGCCAGACATACAACAGCCACTTAGTAAAACAAATAAAATCTCTGAACAAAGCAAAGAGAAATACAACCAGCCATTAATTCACACATGTTTATTATACTCTGATGTCTTGGCCAAAGCCTTCAAGGAGTAAAACATTACCAGAAATGCATGCCTTAATCACAAGAAGCAATTGACACCTAATTACATAATTAGGTACACAGCCTCCAATTACACTCCTCATTTAACCCCCTATGGGATAAAGTATCACAGTTAATATTAATACATTGAGTCTGTACATAACAATTGTCCTTTTATGAATGTTTCATCAAACTGAGGAACAGACTTTTTCAAACACAATACCTTGGAACCCACTACTGTCCTCATGGTGAGATTTATTCAAATGTACAGCTATAAAACTGTCATATTTCTTATCAGTAATATGTCTCACATGTTCTAACAGACTAGTTTTAAGACATGTGTCACTATCCCCCACATAAAATATGTTACAAGAGCATCTAAGAGCATTCTCTATACACCAACCTCTTGAATGTACAGACTTCAACATTTTTCCCAGCCTTTCCCCTCAGCAGAAATGACAGCACTAAATAATGATAGACCAGTATCCCTATCGACATCCTACTGTATGGCATCTGGACAAAGCCTGACATAATTGGTGGACAGTGGCCCAAATACATGGGCATACTTGAAATATTGCTGTTATACACTGAGAAAGTTGCTGGTGTTACAGGCTTTGGTGTAAGATATCTTTTCTGAGGGATATAAAGTCAGAAGAACAAATTAAAGTTACCATTTACATAATGCAGTCACCAGAGTATGCTACTGATTTGCCAAGGACAACACCTGTCTGGGGAACAGCCCATACATAACAGTCTAACCTGTGGCCATTATGTGGATGGCCCTATAGTTGAGAGCTATGCAGAGAAAGAACTTTGTCAGACTTAAACCCATGCAGAAGTAGCATGTGTAGACAAACCCTGTTAAACTAGCAGTATTCCAAACCTATAACAGCAATACTCACATTCTGCCCCTAAGTCTGGGACCTTCTCCACCATTTAGTTGGCTTGTCTCCACAAGTCTTGTAAGAGGTAGTAGCTCACACAATTCCAGGATGTCTTCTTCACAAGTAAGGGAAAGGGTCAATGCCCCCATGGAGTACTCAATTATAGGAGTGTGTTGCAATGGCATTGGCTAGTGGAAGAACTACACAGCTGCTGTGCATTCAATTATCAAGGGGGGAACCCCAATAGGAGCACAGGCCATCACCTGGTCATGAGCATCACCTACAAAAGCCATGCTGCCACCTATTCAAACCAGCTCTATCCCTGTAGTGCAGAGAGAGAGAGAGAGAAAACAAATAAAACAAACTGGAAAAAAGGTGGAAGAAAGAAAAAAAGGTAAGTGGAACATGTAAGCATATAATTACATGATTGCATGTAGTACTTGGTCTGTGATAATGGGAAATATGATTTGGAGAAATATATGTCCCAACAAGACTTGCTGCACTAATTTCCTGCTGAACAGTTGCTATGGCCATAACATCTGGCCCTCTCTGCAGTGGGAGAGATCACAGACATACCTCTCAACTGTACAGATCTTCATGGAATGTCCATATTTTCCCATCATAGTTTTTTTGTCTGTTCCTCTTGAAATCTGTACTTTTCTGGCAAATAGCTGAGAATTGAAGTCATCAAGTAATGACGGACACTTGAGTTTAACACTCCACATCCTTAATAATATTCATGGTAATGCAAAATCTATCATTCTACAAACTTCCTATTGTTTGTAACAGGAATATTTAAAGTCTGTCCCTATTTATCCCCCCATCATTTTAAGCTTTGTGAAGACATGATGCTCTGAGAGGTTGTGAGGTAGGATCACAGCTCAGGATCCTGACTCATCCCTGGAAAGGACAGCTCATATATGGCAACCGCTGGAGTGTCTGTCAAACAGCTGTGACTGTGCTACTGCTAGGCCAATTGATGGGATGTTGTCCATATCCATGTTACCTGTGAATATGAGTATGACACATGTTTGTCTTGTAAAGCTAAGAGAACTGTATAGGGCATGTGCATAGTAAAGTACTGTTGCAGACATGTGTGTTGAACTACAAGTGATATACTGAATTAATAAAATTTAACTGTATAGTGTTCTGCTGGACAATAAGCACATTTGTGACTGATATCTGTAGTCACATACACATATACCTGTGTTATGCCAGCCAAACCGTTGGCAGGTCTGTGAGCAATGACATTGTAACATAATAGCCTACTTATGACTGTTGGACATCTTCCAGGTTATCACAGTGATGTAAAAGTCTACTGTGCAATCAACATACTAATGTATGGTGCAGCTATATTAATACACTATTAATTCTGATGTCCCTTTTGTCACCCATTTATGTGTGCCATTGTACTGCTTTAACAGGTTGAGAAGTATGATTGAGCAGCAAGACTGTAAATACAGTGTGCCATACTAACATAGAACAGAAATGTATACCAGGTATCTCCTGAGCACATGTATGTATGCATATGTTCAGCTGGAAGGCACAAAACTAATCACATGGGTTTCAAGCAGTCAGGTACATAGGTTGTGCATGTTGCACATGTGTGTAATATCAGTGTCAGTGCATACAACAGACATAATGTGTACAGCTACTCGTTGTTGCATTGCCCTGACACTGATATGGGTACTAGAGTAGGCATGATGACCAGGTATTAATAGGAGAAGTGCCCAACTGTGTTATGACCCTCTGTCCATGAATACTACTACCAGCTATATCAACACCATTATACAGTGGATATCACAAATGTACACACCCCTGTTGGAATGCCAGGTTTGTGTGCTGTATGACAATCAGACCACAGAAGATCATTTCATAATGTTTCTCATCTTGAATGTGACTCCTAACATGTACAATTCCATTGAAATGCAAACAAAGGTCTTTCTAGGAAGGTGAGCAACTATTGCCAAGTGAAGATGTGCCATGATGTTAGAGTCCAAACCAAGACAAATGAATGCTGTAACCATCTCAAGAGGTGCCTACACAACATATCAGTTTAAGGGTGTGTACACTCATTCAACTGGCTTATTGTACTGATTATTATTTTCGAAGACCAGATTGTTATGTTTTCAATTGAATTGTACAGGCTATAGGTCACATTACAGGTGGAAATTGTTTTGAAATGAGTTATTGTGGTGTCATGTTCCAATTGCAGAATTACCAGGCATTGTGACAGGGGTGTGTACCCTTTATATTCACTGTAGCTATATGGACTCAGCAGTCCCTTACCTGTATAACCAGCCTCCACCAAGGTAGAGTACTCCCATTTGGTGGACAGCAGCAATATACAAACCACATAATAGGCTGCCACATTGGCTGTACAGGGACACATAGGTGCAGGCAACAAGTTGGAAGCAAGTCCACCTATATCTGAACAAGCATGTAAGTTCACAGGTGACTTTCTGTAAGGCTGACTATGACTACAAATCAGACATATCCACACCACCAAGGATAACTGCAACTGTGTCTCCACATATGTTGTAAGTCTCAGAAGAAACAACACAATTCACCTTGTAGTGGGGGTAAAAAACAACTCATACACACATGCATGGATATAGGCAACCTGCATCACACAGGTTAGGTGGGAACATCACCACCCTGTCCACCCCAGTTGTACAGGGAGATATGCACATCAACCACACTCCTCCCCTCAGCAATGGCGAGCATGTACAAATTGCCTACTGATGGCAACAACAACATATCTCCATGGGGCATAATAACATCACTGTCTGCTTCCTACATGAACTCAGGCATGTGCTCACAGCTCCATCACACACCACAGTCAAACACAGACCTGCCACCATCCACACACTATCCACATGGAAGATGGCCACTGTCAACTCTCTACACAGAAATGAATGGAGAATAGAGGATTTTGTCATCAAGTGTCCAACATTGGGGAGAATAAGATAGCTCAGGGCCAGAAGTGTAATGCAAGCTGCTATAGCCTTGATAGCTTGAAGGGTTATGATGTAGTGTGGATTATTTGCAAGTAATATCCACTGCTGATGTGCACTTTGACAACCGTATGAGGTCCTGTGACCTTTTTCCTGTTTATTTCTTTCAGGTAACATGCAGAGGGCTCACCTACCAGCATTTTTTATTGGGGAAACTGACATCATCACCCAATATGTAATTGGACATTATGCCCTGTTATTTGGATGAAGAGCAGATGATGTGCATGAAAGGACCGGCCTGTGGAACAGTGTGGTCCACAGGGTAAATGATGCCAGCCTGCACAGCAGAACTGAGGAGCATGTGCAACATTGGGACAACGACCTCATCGACCATGCCAATCAATGGGCTGCTGCTGTAGCAAGGAACCGAGTAGCCACAGGTGGGGGCCCAGCCATCCAGCCCCCACTGACACCCACCCTGGAGCTCCTTGCCAAACTTGGGGCACCCGTCCAACGCACAAGCCATGAAGCTGAGGGAAACATTGTGGAGGTGGGTTGCACACACACACACTGGATGAGGAGTGTGTAGGTAAGGGCCCAGTGGGGATTAGTACACTAATGTATCAGACATACATGTATCTGTATTGTATCTAAATTCATGTGTCAGGTCCGATTGCAGTTGTGGATGGGGTTTTATAATGCACAGAGGTGCACATCTATGGTGAGGACAGGACATTGTGTATTATTGGGGTTAGTACTGTAGATGTGCAGACATGCTGCATCCATCCTGTACCAAGGCTACATGTGAGTCTGCTGACAATAACTCCCTCTCACAACCACCTAGGACCCTCTGGTCAGCATATGGGACAGCAGCCTGAAGCTGGTGAGTATGACATTGTTTTGTTGTTGCCTGGAAATACCCAGGCATGTGAAGGGCATGCAATTTACCATGCACACAGCCATCAGTAATAGCTATATTGCTTTATGTAATAGCTATATTGCTTTTTGTGCATATTCACTTGTACTGCGGTTAATTGTATTGCACCACAGTGGTCACCACTGGGGCCTATCTGACGTGAATCCAACATTCCCGTAGCATACCTCACAACTTGTCAGTGTCAAGACGTCTGGACAGAAGCCAGCAAAATGTGCTGGACAAATGGCCTAAGGTAGAGACATGTGTGACACATTAGTGGTATACAGTGGATATAAATTGTGTATACACACCTGTTAAGATGCAAGGTGTTCTTGTTGCATACTAATTATGACCACAATATGTCAGTCCACACCTCTTCCAGCCTTTAATGTGACCCATAACAGGAACGGTTCACTTGTAAAACTAAGCATCTGGAGTCATGTATTGCACCTACAAGGCTGGCCATCTGTGAGGGCAGCAGATGTCATTTCAGCATGATGTTTCAGTCAGGTATGATACCTCATGCTACCATATGTGTCAGCACACTCACTGTAGCTTATTCAGATATAATATCACATACATGGGCATTGTTAAGGCACACAGACCACTTCTGACCACATATAGTTTGCAAACATATGGATATTCCAGACACATCTGTACAGATGACTGTACAATGGTTTCACCTGTTGCATGTGAGGCAGATGCTTTTACCACACAATATAAAGTAATGGCAGTGGGAGGCGGTCACCAGCCATGTATGGTATACACATCAAAATGGTATAAGCCACACAAGATATGATCCTCACACACACAAACAGTTGCCAGAATTGGGACTGGAACTCCTGCCTATCTAGGTATTCCTACTATAGTGCTACCCAGTTATTAGATGCGCCACAGAGCTTATACATTTCCACCTATTCCAAAGGTACTTCTAAGGTGGATGACATCAACTGGACTACTAAACTGGAGTGAGGGGATGTGTAAAGGGTAGTACACAGGTCAAAAATGGTGTAACTCACACACTACATGATTCTCACACAAACACATTCAAACATTTGCCAGTAGGGTGATTAGGACTCTTGCCTATCTAGTTATTGTTACTATAGTGTTACGCAATTATCGGATGCACCATTATCAGTCACGCCACAGAGCTGATGCATTTTCACCTAGTCCAAAGGTACTTCTAAGGTGGATGACATCAACACGACTACTAAGATGGGGTGAGGGGAAATGTGAAGGCTAGTAAACAAGTCAAAAATGGTATAAGCCAGACAGTACATGATTCACACACACACACACACACACACACACACACACACACACACACACACACAGACACGCACACACACACACACACAGACACACACACACACACATGCACACACACACACACACACACACACACACACACACACACACACACACACACACACACACACACACATTTGCCAGCATTGATATTAGAACATCTGCCTATATAGTTATGTCTACTATAGTGCTACACAGTTACCACACATGCTACAGAGCTTACTGAACTTTCACATGACCAAAGCTGCTGATAACTGCAGAGCTGTGGTAAAGTATTACAGGCGGCAGATGGTCTGCCTTCTGTTCCACCCTTAGATTATGCTAGTTCTTTCTGTCTTGCACTTCAACTAGCATTATGGCTTGGCACTTCACCAGGTTATTGTATCAAGAAGCGTGGCACACCTGGGAGCCATCAGCAGTACTCGTTCATCACAGATGTAGCCCCAGTACTTACTAGTAATGTCCGCCCCTCTTGGCATGTTTGAAGGGAGGTTTTCCATGCTTTCACCCATTAACCTGGTGAACTTGTCCATTCTGAGGTACTGTTGCAATTGCCTCATGTACACAGACAACCCTCCCCTCTAAACTCCAAACACTAAGACCTGTGAGAGTTACCCATATATCACCCAATGTGAACATATGCACTCTCCAGCAAACACTGGACTAGCAGGTCAAGAGGATAAGATCAACACCTGCACCACACCATGTGGAACACATAGCTCACCACAACACCCACTTTGACAACCATGACATACAGTGAAAAGCCACACACCCACTTTCCCAGAGGCACTCAATAGACATTTACCCAAACAGCACAGACCAGCAAGACAGACACCCACTCAGACACCATGACATGGCACATGCCTAGGGTCACATATTTAACCTACACAGTGTGCCCCTCAACCTAAGCTCCTAAGGCTAACCACCTTTCACAATACAGTGATCATGGGTAACTCAGTACTGAGGGAAACACATCTCCCACTCACTAAGTTGAATATGGAGCAGGTAATAGCAAAATATCTATCACATGCCAGCATCCAACACATGACACAGCCAGTCATGGCAGTCCTCAACAACTATGAGTATCACTCTGTATCCATGTGGGTGTGAATGACTTGGGACACACCTCCCTGGGCTACATGACAAGAGACATGATTGAACTCTCTGATTATGTAATCCAGGCAAATGTGACAGTAGCTCTGAACAGTGTGCCACTGTCACCCAGAATGATGCTGCAGTACTATCAACAGATGATTGACTGCAACATTGGCTTATGTGTTTTGTGTCATTCTCAGTAGATCCAGTACCTCTCTGCTTGGGATGACATGATTGACAGAACCCAATGACTTGCCACAGATGTCCTACATCTGTCAGCGCTGGGTTTCCAGGTACTGGCTAAGAGTCTTGCCACCCCTATGATGCCTTATTAGGCAGTGTACCTAATGTAATTATCACCATAACAGCTAAACAGATATGCTATCTGAGGGTCATGCTGCTCAACAGTAGACATCTAACTGTCAGGATGCAGTCACTCAAAGCACTTGGAGTGGCAGACATGTCTGCTGTAATGGAGAGGTGGTTCACAGCAGCAGACAGCAGACCTGCAGTATCATGCTATGATGCATTCCACAGTGGCCAGCCCCCAAATATGGAGTACACCACACCTCCACCAGTGGTGTTGTCTCCATATTCATTATGGCTAGGCACGCCTCCAGACTAGTATACCAGCATAATGCATTGGAGATACTTCTGGTTCAACTGCCTTGGGTAATAATGCAATCCAGACCATAGCCTGCTATGGGTTCACATCTTTGTCCCTAGGCTGTCAATGCACATTCATCAAGACCCTGCCAACTATGATGGTCCAATGCAACACTGACATAGTATGAGACTTCAACTACCCTTCCATCACCTGGGGAAAGTAGCCAAATGCCAGTACAGTGGCCCAACACTTCTGGGATTCATCATTGTCAATGCTCTGGACCAGCTCATACTGACCCCTGGTAGAGGATGCAACAACCTTGACCTGTGTTGACTTCTTAAATATGGGACTGCGGCTCATCCACAGACATCACTCCCTGCATGGTGAGATCCACACAGGCTGTAAATAACATGGAACTCAACATGTCAGCCACACCCCCCACAAAGGTAACCACCTTGCAAAACCTCTCCAAAGCTGACTTTGCAGCCATAAAAACAGGGGCTGATGCCTTCACTGTACCCATGGCAATGGGAAATAGCTGCATGACTGTGGAATCATACACATATGAATTGTACAAACAGGTACATGAATGCATGGTATTAGTCATAACCCAGACATTGTCCTCCAAACACTGGGAGACAATGTGATGGTCCCCTGCCATTACTAAAGTGCACATCAGAAGGAGGACACTGTTGCAGAGAAAGATGGTGTTCCATGACTGTTGAACTCCCTTATTAGCCTCTAACACAACTTTGGATCCCTCATGGAATCCCCTACAGGCATCTATGATGGCAGACATGCAGCAGACACTGATGACAATCACGACAGCCTTTGATAGTTACATCAACACCCTCCACAGCATTAAACACAAGTGCTGTGAGTTACTGCACAATGCTAATAACTATCCTGAAAGAACAGGTATTGGCCACAGTCTTAACAACACATTCAGTGCCAGCTTCAAGTGAAGTGCTGAGTGAATGTGTTCTCCCATGCTGTATCCCATTTCTGTTTTAGGTATCTGTGTGTCCCCAGGATGTGGCCCTTCAGCACAACCATGGAGTATGGCAGTGTGGTAACACATCCACCATGTCATAGGGAGGGTGTAGTATGTGCACGGAAATCCCTGTCTATAACACAGTGATTGCACATGACTCACAGATTATAGGGCTGAAGGTTGTACATAGGTATATGATGATTTACAACATCTTTTGTAGAATGGAGAATGGTATGTGTTGTGGTTTGGACACACCTCCAATTGCTAATAACCACAGCCACAGGGGATATACTCTGACATCAGGCCACATAAAAATAGTCCCCAATGTGGCTCAGGAGTATAGTCACTTGAGTGGTCCCCAGGGGTGGGTATTGTATTCCCCATCCACTCATCCAGATTTATTTTGTGGGTGGCCAGTGATGTGCACTGCTTCACATGTATGTGATTTATATTCCATAACATGGATAGTGTATGGTTTGTGCACATGTCCCACATGCATGTTCTTTTAAATGTGGAAGTGTGCTTGAGGTCTCTGGGGCATGTTGTGTGGACAGATTGGTATCTTCAGAAGTAGGATTCCTGACCTCGTTTGGTGAGACATGGCTATGTGACTGAGGTAGTGATTGCACCTACATAGACAGTATGATACGGGGATTCATTGGAGTTTTTGGAGTTTGTCCATACAGGGCATGTTTATAAGGCATGGTATTCCCTTTGTGGGGTATGTTTACAGACTATACAGTTGTTACAGGTCTCCAGTGGGGAACATGGCAAAAGGGCTACTGTACACATTGATTGGGCTACTGAGGGGATGAAACAGGGTGCCATGTCCTTTTTCTTGCTGGATAACACACACTCAGTCAGGAGATGTAACACATCAAAGTACTTTCTGATGTCAGTGGCACTGTTGTGGTCAAGAGGCAGCTGTCAACCTGTTTTCCCCATTCTGTTATAACAATGTCACTGTTCAGTGGACTACCACCAATGTATTACTTCATGTGAGCCATGGTGTTCCCAAAGGTAATGGCGGCACATCTCTTGTATTGAGGTAATGTCCAGGGTTTTGACAACAGTCATAGGTGTCAAGTGGCCTTTGGGTGTGATATCAACATCACATAGATTGGGAATGCTATCACCCACCTTACTGTTGTATGCAAACATTATCAGCCAGGGTGCCTTTGTGTTCCCCTGCACCTCAGAATGGTAGATTCCAAACATGAGAGGACAAGGGTCCATACCCTGTGTGACACCAGTCATGTCTGGTCATCGGTTTCACATGGAGTCCACTGCAATCATACCATGGGTACAATCTGTGAGGCAATTTGCAAGAGAACTCTTGATGTAGTGCTTGCTGCCTAGCCAAGTGTGTTTGTGTATGATTTGTGGGTGGATAGTGGTCTCTGAGTATTAGAAGGGTTGCCTATATTGTTAACTAATCCATACTGTCACATAGTCATTGCACATGGCACTACACATTTAGGGCTGTGGATTGTCTACACCAACGTCTATGGTGTTTGACAACTGTTGGCCTTGTAATGTGGACATTGGGACATATACTAGGTCCTCAATATGATAATTTAGCAAACATCTGACCCCCAATGGATCCTATTACACAATCACACCAACATCCACACACAATACTGATGACATACACACACACACACACACACACTTGCCAGTACTGAGTTTTGAACCCCTACCTTGCTATGTATTGCTACTACAGTGTTACACATTTATCACATGCACCATGAAGCTTGTAGGATGGATATTGTTCCAAGGTACTGCTAAGATGAGGAACATCACCAGCCCTTGTAAATACTGGTATTGGGTGAGAGATTTCACAAAATATTTTAACCTACACACACATTTGTCAGGAGTGAAGTTCAAACCTCTATCTGACTATGTTTTCAGATGTTTATGTTATGCATTTACTACATGCACCACTGGCCTTACATGGTTTAGGGTTGCTAACAGGTGCTTCTAAGTTGAATGATATCTGCAGGACTGCTAAAGTCAGGCACTGAGAAGTGTACTGGGTGTAAATGGGGCCAAATTCTTTAAGGTAAAGACACAGGTTTCCTATTAGAAGACTGAAGACGTATTATTTCAAATGCGTCTTGCTCGAACTCAAAAGCCTGAAATGGCAAAATATTGAAGCGGCTTTTAAGCGAATTCTTTCCCTGGGAAAGAATTTGCTTGGCTGCTTCGTTACTTTACCATTTTCGGCACTGTAGTTCAGTCTCAGAGTTGGTATATTTAAGTAGGGGGTGTGCGGGCAAAGCCCCCCTCTTAATGTAATGTTTAAAGTGTTTTATTTATTTTTTTTGTTGTTGGAACAGCGATTTTTTCCCTAGGAAAAAAATCATTGTTCTGACAGTTCGAAATTGTAAGCTTTCTCTTACATAGGGTCGATTAATCACTGTTCGCTTTTTTAAGCATTCAGTGATCTAATATAGAACCAAGACGCATATATGTAAACACACAAACACTTGCCAGGAATGAGATTTAATCTCCTACCTAGGTAGTTATTGCTACCACATTGTGCCGCATTTATCACACTTGCCGCAGAGTTTCTAGGTAGAACAGTGTCCAAACATACCTCTAAGGTGAGTGACATCAGCAGCAGTGCTAAAGGAGGGGTAAGGGAAGTGTAGTGAGTGTGAATGGCCACAAAATCAGGAATCTACAAAGACACACACACTCTCTCACACAAACACATACATTTTCACAGTTGCCAGGACCAATATTAGAACTCCTACATAATTAGTTTGCTCCACTATAGTACTATGCAGTGATCACAAGCACCATGTTACTTATATATTGGAGAGCTCTCCAAAGGTATCTTTGAAGGTGAGTGACAACAGCAGCAGTGCTGAAGGAGGGTTAAGGGAAGTGTAGTGAGTGTTAATGGCCATAAAATCAGGTCTTGACAATGACGCACACACACACACACTCTCTCTAACACAAACACACATTTTTACAGTTGTCAGGACCAGGATTAGAACACCTGGAGAACTGTCCAAAGGTATCTTTGAAGGTGAGTGACATCAGCAGCAGTGCTAAAGGAGGGGTAAGTAAAGTGCAGTGAGTGTGAATGGCCTAAACCACATTCATCTAGAAATACACACACACACACACACACACACACACACACACACACACACACACACACACACACACACACACACACACACATGCACACACACTCACACACAACTTTATATTTGACAGGACTGAGATTACAACTGCTACATGGATACTTATTTGTACTGTAGTGTTACACAGTTATCATGAGCACCGCTGAGACTATAATGCTGAGGGCTAGCCAAAGTTATTTCTACAGTGAATGGCATCAGCACATCATGTGATATAGGCCAATAGGATGTGTAGTGCATGGGACAGGCCTCGTAATGGGATTCTCTCTGTCGCTGTCTGTCTCTCTCTTCCCCACATCTCTGTATGTATGTTTGACATATTATATTATGTTGGCTTTAGATATGTGTGAGTATTCCTATCCAATGTGTGTGTGTGAAGTATCAATGGTGTACAATTTGGTGTCTTTACACAGACATCTGTGAATAACTGATATCTGTAGTCCACTGTGTTGTCAGACATGGGCTTCATTTCTCTAAGTGTAGGAGCATGACCACTATGACCTTCTATATTGAGTGTGTACATCCATTCCAGGGAGGGTTGGACTCCAGTTCAGGGTTTTGTGTGCTACAGCTACACCTAGCAAACTGTTTCTGCAGGTTATATATGTAGATAGGTTGCCAATATGGAGACACAATGGGCGTAACATACGGGGGATACTGTAACTACTGCTGTCGGTGGTGCTTGTGTAACATGGTTGGTTGTAGCATAGATTTCCTGACATATGTTCTGCTTTACACTGTGATGTAGCATGTCATCAACTACTGACAGTTATTATTCTTTGCTCACAGTTATTTACCAGGGAAATACAAGATGAATGAAGCTGAGACCAATATTCTAAGGCATATAGACTACACATTCTGGCACACTCTTGCCATTGTGGAGGGGTACCTACAGACATTAAACTGCTGGTTCTATGTGAATGGTCCAGCACCTTGTTAGTATGCTGGCTGGGCTCCCCTTCTTGTGCTTTTTTCAACTTCACGGAATGGCCATATCCTGCTGGGGTGATACCTCTCAGCTCTACAGATACACCCAGGTTATCCAGAGGCAGAACTCATATATTTAGTCAGTTTACCTTCATATTATGGTTTACAAGCAGTTTTGTGGCTATTCATTCATGGGTTTGCAGTCAGGGGGTAGTATGGGCAGACATTAGAGTTTCAGACATCACACACTCCATGAAATCCATGCTTCTACACCCCCCCCTGTTATTTTCTCCTCTTTCGTTATGTAAGCAATATCTCAGCAGTATCCCTATAGTTGGGTCTTTATCCCAGTAGTATTTATGGCCTGCTCCACAGTCCTTGTAGTAGGAAATGGGGAGGCATGCTACTGGCATTTGTCAACATGGCTTTGCATTTGTTTTCTGTTTACTGTGTTAGGTTGTTAGTTAGGACCCCCTGACAGTCCGTTCATTGGCACTATGGGTGAGGCACGGGCCTTTGCCAGAGGACTGTAGGCCATTTGAGAGTGCTGCAGGCCATCTGTAGCAGGCCAGTGCATTCTATCAGTCATACATTCCCAGGCTGCAAGCCAGTGGATTACCCTGGAGTGACAGTGATGAGTGGTTGAGGTGTTCCACTCAATCCTTCCTGTTTATACTGATCCACGGGTCTGGATGTGGTCAGTTTGCTGCTTACAGCTAGGGACACACCTGTATCGGACACCTGTTCAGCATGCAGCATCATGGATGTATTCCCATACAGAGATGGGTTCATGCTGTACTCATTCCCTACAGCAAGGATATGACCTGTGATAAACCTGTGGCTGATGGTGGGGTGAGCTGGGTGCATGTGTGATATAGAAGCTACTTGCACCTGACTCACAAATATACCTGGGACATTCCCCTTATGCTGGCTTGTGTGTGTGGACATGGGCAGCCTGTCATCACTTTATAACTGTGCCCTTTGTGGTCAGCCAGTGATTGGCCAGACTACCAGCATTCCATACTAGAGGGACAACTAATGTGATGCTAACCTCTATGTATAATTCCAAACTTGTGTGCAGTTGACAATTATTTTATATGCACTCTGTGTAGGTTACTTCCACCTGTGTACTGTTTCTATGTATGGGCTCCAGTTCATGGCATATCCAGCTTTCCAATGGTGACAGATATTGACATCTGGACAGTGAGTATGTACAACTGCTGACATGGGTGTAGCTGAGAAGCGTTGTGGTTGGAAGTACAGTTGTTGGAACATGGCCCTGTCATCCACTGTACTGTACCTAGGCCACTGAGACACAACCATCCGGGCCTACATGCTGACTACTTCCAGGCAATATTAAACATGCAACAAACTTATTACACTGACTCCTGCATATTGTACACATACAACAATGTAGATTGGGACAGCTCTGGCAGTCTGTACTCCAGTGATATTACTCCTCAAACTAACATGTTACTACATTTCTACATGGGATTGAGAGGGGTGCACACCTGAAGACTTTAAACATTTGCAATGACTGTACTGGTATTTCGGTTACTCTGCTGGCTTCCATTTCATATTGTATTGTGACCTATCATGCAGAAAGGAGGCATATCAGTAGAGTACACATGTTAGATCTTAATGGCATAAATTTAAGTTTCAGACTTCTTACCCTTCAGAACTAAAATCCAACTGCCAGACCTGTTATAGTATATCTCTGTAGGTCTGGTGGGGGGCTCTTCACCATTGCCATCATTTGGGGGCCTTAGTCTGGCCTTTCTTTATGGTTATCTACACCTGTCCTGCTGGGTGAGGCTGGTGGCGGGTATTTGACCCTCATTGACATCCACCTATTGACACTCAGAGTTATTTGGGCCATCACATGTACTGCGGTGGGAGTTTTCACTTTTTGTAGTGCTGCCTAGTATGTTGACACCAGTATTTTGTTATGAATTTCCTGCTGTCCCATATAGCTGTCAGCTGTCTTCTGCTATCCCATTCAGCCACCCAATTCCCTTGCATGCTTGCATCCATATCATACATACAAGTATGAGAACATACTACTACATTCAGTAATTGATAGGAAGGGTGACTTATCTTGTTGCTGGGCCAGTATTGAGGATGGTGCTGGAGGGCTGACTATGTCAGATGCACGTAGTACACTCCCTATTCATGGTAAAGCACAAGTAGTGTCATGTTTGGCATCCCTTTTACTGTATGTGCGAGTTGGAGAGAGGTATCAGTTGCTGGGCCCCTACAGTGTCAGTGTGTGGGCTATGCATTGCCTCTTTGCCAAGGCATGGGCATACTGGGCATGCCTCCTTCTGCCTACAGGGGCAGGCTCAGGATCTTCCTCCTCCGAGTTCATCTGTGCCTGTGCTGGCCTTGGCAATGGTGGGGGGCTGTGTGGCCTTGCCCCATACTGTTCTTGCTGCAGCTGTTTCCACAGGATCATATTGTGTAGCATTGTACATACTATGAACATTTGTGTACACGTAGCTAGAGAGTACTGCAAGGCTCCACCGAATATGTCAAGGCAGTGGAACCGTGACTTAAGCATCCCAAATACATGCTCTACAATGATCCTAGTTTGTGCATGTACCTCATTATGGTGTTCTTGTTTAGATGTGTGTGCATTTCTGATATGTATCATCAGCCACGGCTCCAGTGCATAGCTAGCATCCCCCACTAGATGGCCATATGGGATGTCCCCCCTGGCAAATGAATGATACAGCTGTGAGCAATGCCAGATGTGGGAGTTGTGATAACTTCCAGGGCTGCCAGTACACTCATTCATGATAATGCCCTGGGCATTGCACATGACCTGGCAGTTGATGGAGGGGAAGCCCTTGTGGTTTATGTAGATCCTACCCCGATCACCAGGTGGTGCTTTGATGTGGATGTACATGCAGTCTATAGCACCAAATACCTGAGGGTATTCTGTTATACGGTGGAAGAGATGCATACTTCTGGTCAATGCCTCATGGGTGGTGGGGAAATATATGTGCTCACTGGCATGTGGTGTCATGGCATCCAAGACTGGTGGAGTACCCTGGATCTTGATGCCTGTGAGACCCCCATGATATCCCCAGTTGGTCTTTGGAAGGTAGCTGTGGCTAGTATTTCTAAGCCTACACATACCTTGGTATCCACTGGGATGGGTTCCCCTCTATTAGTCCTGTGTGTGAGGCGTGGTGGCACAGCTCAACGATTTGCTGTAGAATGTCCCTGTCTCATGACTAAGAAAACGTACAAGTGCTACAACTATATGTGGGATTGCCTGGCAGACTTACTGACTACAGCTAACCTTACCTCATCTGCCCCATTTATATTGTCTGACTTTGAGATGGCAGCTTTGCATAGTGTAAAACATAACTTTCCAAATGTATGTTCGAAGGGCTGTCTATTCCATTTTAGTCAAGCGGTCTGGAGAAAGGTACAATCCTCTGGGTTAGCACCATTGCATGGTACTTCTGTACGCTTCCAGATGTCTGTTAAAAAGCTTATTGCATTGGCATTCCTAGAGGTACAGAAGTTTGTCCCAGCATTCTGGAGCTATCTGACACATTCCTTAGTGAGGGAAAGGAGTTGTTATACTTCATTGATACGTATGTACTGGGGCGGGTTAGGAAATGGAACACTAGGTTATCCTGTGTGTCTAGATTCCCTGCTATGTTTAGTGTAGAGTTTTGGAATGTGTGTGATCTAAATGCTCTGTCCTTGCCACACACACAGAATCAGGTTGAGGATTGGCACAGACATATCTGCTGTTTGCTGGGATGGTGCTTATGTTACATGCCATCTGTGTTGAGCATGCTAGTTAGGGAGCAGAATCAGGTTGATGAAATCTGCTTAAAGTTGCAGTCAGGATGTCCCCATCCCCTAAGAAAAGGAGGACGGTGTACAGATGTGACAGGTTACAACTGATCCTACAACACAAAGAGGATTATAAGACACAGGACCTCCACCATGCAATTGCGGTACTGCTGAGAGTGTAGTGTATACACTGCAGGTCATCACCGGCAGCACGTTAGTTTATGTTTATGCAGTTTATACCACTACACAATTATTTATGGTGAAGGGACACGTTCGTTTGGCTTGGTGTATATACATTTACTATTAGGGTTCTATGTGATATGGTTGTGAGTGCAATGCGCACACATACACGTGGGTATTAATTTCAGTGGGTGTGGTTTCCTACAGCACTGGGAAGGGGACTGTGTGGCCAAACAAAAATATTCGACATTCCGACTTGCGAGACGTGGGGCTATCGGTTAAATAAACATTCGCTTAAAGATGTTCGAGTACGTTGTACTCAACATTTTAAGCGTTCGTTTATTTAACATAGACCCAGCCTCTGGGTATAATCTGATGACGTAAACAGGCCTCAAAGTACTTATTTTGACATTGCAATTTCTTTAATTTCACCATTTTCTCCTCAAATTCTCTTTATATATTCAAGAGTGCCACTGTATCATATGCTGGTATTTTAGTTTTCTCACTCAATAAGCAGTTCATAATATCAATAAATGGATTATTATTGGTATGCAAAAGTTCAGTGAATTTCTTATTCAGGTTCCCTTTGATAGGATTATAAGCCAGTTCAATTGAATGACTTTCTGCCATGCTCCAAACGAGGTGAAAACAAAATGAAAAAGTCACAAAAATCTCACCACGTCAATGGATGAAACCAACTCCTAGTACACATGGCAGTTAAAACATAGCTTGAGTTTAATGAAGTATGAGCGCTTTCGCATTGCTTCTACAACGCTTCTTCATTTACAATAAAATAACATTTCAAAATACTTGTATTTAAGTCTCCATAAACCAATAAAAATACTAGGAGTAGTCACATGAGACATACAACAATCAGCTGACTCTTCAGTTATACTAATCACCTGACCTAAACTCCAGCTTGCAAAATCTCAAATAGCACATTCATCATAAAAAACAAATATTAAACATTCAGCCTATAATGCAAAGCTGAAAAGCTGGTACAATTATCATATTATGTACCGTGGTGCAACTGTAGTGTTGTCGTGTCACAGCAAGAGGTTTTCTTGTTCGATTCTCGGCTGGAGCATCTTCTGTGTGGAGTCTGCATGTCCTCCCCATGGTCGAGCGGTGTTTGAAAGATATACGTGAATGGGCATGCCTTCATTGAAGGTTTTGCATCGAGCTGGCACCAAGGCACCGTAAAAATCTACTGCCAATCATTAGCAGACCTGATTTCTGCTGTGGCGACCCCTAACCGGGAAAAGCCGAAAGAAGAACAACAAACAACGTACCTAAATAAAATATACATGCATGTTTGTATATAACAAACAAACAGTTTTCATACTATCAAAGGTATAATCATATTAATAGCAGGAGTGTCTGAGTACTATTAATATGATTATACCTTTGATAGTATGAGAAATGTTTGTTATATATTAACATGCATGTATATTTTATTTAGGTACTTTCAGCTTTGCATTTTAGGCTGAATGTTTTATACTTGTTTTTTTATGATGAATGTGCTATTTGGGATTTTGCAAGCTGGAGGTTAGGTCAGGTGATTAGTGTAACTGAAGAGTCAGCTGATTGTTTTATATGTCATGTGACTTCTCCTAGTATTTTTATTGGTTTATGGAGCCTTAAATTCAAGTATTGTGAGATGGTATCTGAAGTAACATTGTAGAAGCAACGCAAAAGCACTCATACTTCATTAAACTCAAGTTTCCTTTTAACTGCCGTGTATACTGCCTCCTTGGTTTTGCCTCTTGATTATGTTTTGTACTAGGAGTTGGTTTCATCCATTGACGTGTTGAGATTTTTGTGACTTTTTCATTTTGTTTTCACCTCATTTGGAGCATGGCAGAAAGTCATTCAATTGAACTGGCTTATAATCCTATTAAAGGGAACTTGAATAAGAAATTCACTGAACTTTTGAATACCAGTAATAATCCATTTATTGGTATTACAGACTGCTTATTGAGTGAGAAAACTGAAATACCAGCATATGATGCAGTGGCACTCTTGAATATACAAAGAGAATTTGAGGAGAAAATGGTGAAATTAAATAAATTGCAATGGTAAACTAAGTACTTTGAGGCCTGTTTACATCACCATATTATACCCAGAGGCCTACGTGATTTGGTCATGCCCACATATGGCTCACAATATCCTGAACTTTTAGCCAAGTAGCAGAAAATTAACTTGGGGACAAGCATAAATTATATGTGTTTGTTAGTAGAATTTTTCAGACCAACTCAGGAGGCCTTAGTAAATGACTTACAAAGTATGTTGTAACAGCTACAAGAGAGTTTCCCCAAGGAGATAAGGATGGACACCACAGAATGATTGTATGATTATATGCATACATTTGAAAGGAAATAGATGCAGAAGCATAAGAAATTAGCACAGGACATAACTGATTTTCAAGCAGGTCAAGTATTTTCTTGGCCACCTGAACGCAGCAAGCCAAGAGACAGAATATTGAATAATCAGGGAGAAGTCCCTGCAATGGGTAACACCAGTTCCGGAATATCCACTCCTTCAGTTATTACCACAGCATCCAACAACAATGTGTAACAGATTACATCCACCAGTAGTAGTGATGTCATCACATTGCTACACCAGGAAGAGGATGTCAGACCTAAAGCAGGTTCCATGCATTTACAAAAATGATCATCAGGTTTTTTCCCAACTACTTCTACCCATAAAGAAACCTACGGGACCAGACAGGTCCAGGAGCAGCAACAGGAAGAGAAGGAATTCATCCAAAGATTCAGTGGGGACACCATCAGTCAAGAAGTTTTGGTTGCAGAAGAACAACACACATTGATACTTAACTCAAGTGGCAGTTATTCTGCTCTTTAGTAACTTGAACTGAAGCTAGTGTGTTATTTGCTAGTAATTACAGGTGTGGGGGTAGCCACATTCTTTGATTTCCTGTCCTTGCCTTTTTAAGTGGTGCATTGTGAAATTTTTATTGCTTAAAAACCTCAGCTTTGGCCAGCTAAGAACTTGGTTATATTCAACTGGACGTATAAGAGAATTTAAGTACCTTTATCTGCACTTTTTTTAAAAAAATACAGTATTTAATTTGATTTAAACTGTGTTGAAGGAATACTTAACTCAAGTGGCAGTTATTCTGCTCTTTAGTAACTTGAACTGAAGCTAGTGTGTTATTTGCTAGTAATTACATGTGTGGGGGTAGCCACATTCTTTGATTTCCTGTCCTTGCCTTTTTAAGTGTTGCATTGTGAAATTTTTATTGCTTAAAAACCTCAGCTTTGGCCAGCTAAGAACTTGGTTATATTCAACTGGACGTATAAGAGAATTTAAGTACCTTTATCTGCACTTTTTTTTTTAAAAAAAACAGTATTTAATTTGATTTAAACTGTGTTGAAGGAATACTTAACTCAAGTGGCAGTTATTCTGCTCTTTAGTAACTTGAACTGAAGCTAGTGTGTCATTTGCTAGTAATTACAGGTGTGGGGGTAGCCACATTCTTTGATTTCCTGTCCTTGCCTTTTTAAGTGGTGCATTGTGAAATGTTTATTGCTTAAAAACCTCAACTTTGGCCAGCTAAGAACTTGGTTATATTCAACTGGACGTATAAGAGAATTTAAGTACCTTTATCTGCACTTTTTTTAAAAAAAAATACAGTATTTAATTTGATTTAAACTGTGTTGAAGGAATACTTAACTAAAGTGGCAGTTATTCTGCTCTTCAGTTATTCCCACCCACCCTCCCTGTTTTTGTTTTGGTGTTAATCTTGGTGGCCTTGAAACTGCCCGCCCCTCAGCCTGCCTCTGGGCCCATCTCATTTGCTCACTCAACTGAGTGTAGTGAGATCATATTCTGATTTTAGGCACTCCTACTGTGTACAAAGAGAGCATCTGGGAAACAGACAAAAAAAAAATTAAAAAAATTAAGCTTATTTCCTGCCTTTCCTGTTAAGTGGTATAGACTATTTGTAGGCTTCTGAGCCCCCAGGCCCTTCTGTGTTTGAGGGAAGCCTTCTAGCTTGTTTTTTTTCCTTATAAATAGCCAGTTTTCTAGTTTCAGCACTCAAATCTGTTTCTTTGATCTCAGCACTTGTTCAGATAAAAAAAAAAAAAAAAAAATTATCTGCTTTTACTGTACTTGTGTTTCTACCTACTTCATTTTACTTTTGCATCATCTTAAAAATACTCAATTGTATTTATTACTGCTTGGTGTAACTCATTCTAAGCCTTTTGGTTTAAACAATTGGGCTTCGGACCAGTTGTTTTGCGCTGAGAGGGTTTGTGGTCTGCACTGTTGTGGCAGAACAGGTAGCTTACATCCTTCTAGGTTGGGAACTCCTGATTGAGGGCTCAGTGTCTGTTATTCTAAAAGTGTATTAATTCTGGTTTAAGCACTTGGGCTTTCAGGCCAGTTATTTTACATTAAGAGGGTTCGTGGTCTGCACTCTTGTGGTAGGAGAGGCTGGACTCTGCCCTTCTGAGCTGGGAATTTCTGGTTAAAGGCTTATAGTGCATGCATATCTGAACTGCTTCTTACCGAAGTTGGTGCACCTTGTTTGCTGTGGCATAGACTGGATTCGGGCCTGCTGGATCTAGCTTTGTTTGTGTAACTTGAGCACTAATCTAGACATTCTCTAAAGTATTCAATTGTATTTATTACTGCTTGGTTGTAACTTGATTAAAGTGTAGCTATCATTCTAAGTCTTTTGGATTAAGCACTTGGGCTTTGGACCAGTTGTTTTACATTAGGAAGGTTTGTGGCAAGCACTGTGGTGGCAGGACAGGTAGCTTTCATCCTTCTAAGTTGGGAACTGCTGATTGAGAGCCCAGTGTCCAAGGGTATTAGTTCTGGTTTAGGCACTTGGGCTTCAGGCCAGTTATTTTACATTAAGAAGGTTCGTGGTCTGCACTCTTGTGGGAGAAGAGGCTGGACTCTGCCCTTCTGAGCTGGGAATTTCTGGTTGAGGGTTTATAGTGCCTGAATATTTGAACTGTATCTTACTGAAATTGGTACACCTTGTTTGCTCTAGCATAGACTAGATCCAGGCCTGCTGAATCTAGCTTTGTTTATATGCTTGTTGTTTGCTTGCTATTTCCCTGGAAGCTAATTCCACCTAATACACGGCTTCTCAGCACTTCTGTGGATCACTAGTGATATCTGCATTGCTTACTGTACTAGTTCCTTGTTTCACTTGAAAAAAAGTTACTGTTTGTCGTTTTTGCATTTAGTTACTTGTAACACATTGCACTCAAGTTACCTGGCACTTGCTCACTAAAGCAATTATATAAGTCAGCACTAAAAATTAAAAGCACTACACCCTCACTCCCCACTGGCCCTTGTTTTCAATTATTAAGGAATTCCCAATATTATTCTAGCATGTCCAAAGGTCAGTTGTCAATCTCCTCTCCGGTCCAGCTGGTGAATCTGGGAATCTTGAGGCAATGTTATAACTGCCTCATGTACACAGACAACCCTCTCCTCCTCCCACATAACACAAATACTTCGGAGAGATGCAGCTATTTAGCCAAACTGGAGGCTGAGCTCTCTCAACTCAGGACTGGCAAGACCAGACAGGAGGAGAAGACAACTACACACACCACAAAACCAGCCTCACATAATGCTACCACACCACTGAATCAAACACATAAACACACAAAGACATACTCGGAGGCTCTGAGTAAAAATTTACGTAAACAGCAGAGGCCTCCAAAGCAGACACCCAAACAACTGCTACCTCAAGACACCCCACAAGCAACACATAAACCACAAAAGCAGTGTGCAAAGCAGTCACAGCCCTTAAGGCCAAATACAACACCAAACATACTTGTCATAGGTGACTCCATAGTCAGACACACTGACGTCCCACTCACCAGGCTGAACAAGGAGAGGGTCACAGTAAGCTGCCTATCGGGTGCTAGAATCCGCCACATAAGACAAGCACTCTGGTCACTCCACGGCAAGTACAAATATGACACAGTCATTGTCCATGCTGGTGTGAACGACCTGAGATGTACCTCCCTGGACTGCATGAAAAGAGACATAGAGGAGCTCTCTGATTATGTAGCCCAGGCAGGTATGACCCTGACCCTGAGCAGTATCCTTCCTTCACCAAGAATGATGCCACAATATAGAGACAAGATGATCAGCTTTAACAATTGGCTTAATGTCTGGTGTCATTCAAAGGGGATCCAGTGTCTGTCTGCCTGGGATGACATGCTTGACAAGCCACGCTGCTTTGCAAGGGACGGCTTGCACCTGTCACCCCTGGGATTCCGGATATTGGCTAAGGCTCTTGCCACCCCCATAGAGCCTTTTTTAGGCAAGGCTCAAATTCTAAACCTACCACCCTAGAAAACAAAAATGGGAAGAAACTGAGGGTAATGCTGCTCAATGCCAGAAGTCTAAATCTCAAAATGCATGCACTCGAGGCCCTTCTCAGTATGGAGAACATCGATGTCTGTGCTGTAACTGAAACCTGGTTCAAGGCTCCTGAGAGCACCCCGGCACTATTAGGTTTTACCTCATATCATGCTCGCCCCAAAACCCGGACCACACCACAAAAGGAGGGGGTGTATCCATATTCATAAAGGATACCCACACCTCCAGGTTGGTGGCAACACACAAAGCTTCGGAAACCATCCAGGTGCAACTAACCATAGGCAAAACTGCTCTACAAATTGTAGCATGCTACAGGCCACCCTCTCAAACTCAGGAACCCCACACAGCCTTCCTGAAGACACTGGAGGGTATAAATGTATCTCCAAACACCATCATATTGGGTGACTTCAACTACCCGAATATAGACTGGGAACATTACTCAAGCCCTAACTTTCTAGCCCAACGGTTCCTGGAGTTCATAAATTCAAATGCCATGGAACAGCTAGTCACTGTTCCCACGAGAGGAGAAAATATACTAGATCTCATTATCACAAACATGGGGACAAAATGCTCCACACTGGAAGTATATCGCTCATTGGTGAGATCTGATCATAAACTAATCTCACTGGAAATCCACATCCCGCCCCCACCCCAAACAAAAAAGACCACAGTGAAGAACTTCTCTAAAGCAAACTTCACACTACTCAAGACTGGTGTGGTATCCTTCAAAGCCCCTGAGCCAGTGGAAACCACAACCCAAGCTGCGGAAGCCCTTACAAATGCCTTCTATGAACACCTCCAGGACTGCATGGATCAGGCAATCCCAAATAAAACCAAGACTCTTTCCACAAAGGGCAAACGTCCAGTTTGGTGGACCCCAGCCATTAACAAACTTTACAATAAGAGGAGAAAGCTATTACATGATAGAACAAAATCCATAAAAGGGAAGTCACTCCTGATCATTATTAGTAAAAAATACGAGCACTCATAAAATCAACTAAGGCCAATTTTGAGAGAAAAATTGCCATGGATTCAAAGGACAATCATAAGGCCTTTTTCAGCTCTGTTAGGAACCTGGGTGGAAACTCCCAGATATGCTCAGAATTAGTCCAAAATGATACAAAAATCACTGAACCCACAGACATTGCCAACATACTGGCAGACAGGTTCAGTGCAAACTTCACGCCCCTCTCCCCCCCTAAAGGAGAGATAACTATCCCAGCAGAGTGTAGCCTCCCAGACATCTCAAATGCGCAGGTGAAAGCTGCTCTCTCTAAAGCTAAAAACACAGCATCGATGGGACCGGATGGTGTCCCCGGCTGTGTGCTACATGAGCTAAATGAGGAATTAAACCCGCACATAAGGCAGCTGTTTAATCTCAGCCTTACCACAGGATACATGCCCAAGGAGTGGCGTACGGCAACTGTGGTCCCACTCCACAAAGGCGGTGCCTCATCGGACCCTGGTAATTACCGCCCCATAAGCTTAACAAGTCTAGTCTGCAAAGCTATGGAGAGGATCATAATGGAGCTCATAAACAAAGATATAGGGGACTTGCAGACATTGGACCCGACCCAGTTTGGCTTCATCAAGGGCAGATCATGCCTTTTGAACTTGGTCGACTTCTTCGAAACAGTCACCAAGGCCATTGATGAGGGAAAGGTAGTCTATACAGCCTACCTTGACCTTGCAAAGGCCTTCGACACAATACCCCACTCGGGTATTGTAGAAAAACTTACCAGCTTAAATGTAAACCCATATGTCACAAGATGGGTTGCAAACTGGCTTAAGGACAGAACCCACAGGGTTAGAGTTGCTGGCGCTATGTCAGACTCCAAGCCGGTCACAAGTGGTGTCTCACAGGGCTCGGTCCTTGGCCCCCTATTGTTCGGCATCTACTTCTCAGAAGTACAGGCCAACATGGGAGGACGTTGGCTGACAAAGTTTGCAGATGACTGCAAACTGGGCGCCATAGTGGAAAGTGCATCGGACACGGATATCCTTCAGAAGGGACTCACGGAAACAGATAGCTGGTGCCAGAGCCATGGCCTGAAGTTAAACGCCCAAAAATGTATAGTCATACCCTTCGGGAAAAACAAGGTAACCCCAAGCTACCATATAGGTGGCAATCCACTAAGCACAGAAGAGGTTATCAGGGACCTGGGGACCCAGGTTGACAGTGGCCTTTCTTTTGACACTTACATTGCTAAAGTGGTTAGAAAGACCTTCTACATTGCCCACCTGATCATGAAGGGATTCACATCCAGATCTAGTGAGGTCATTGTTCCCCTGTACTCTTCACTTATCAGACCAATGATCGAGTACAATGCCCCATTCGGGATGTATCTCACCCGACATCTGCAGCAATTGGAGAGACCACAAAAGTTCCTCACCAAAAGGATAAAGGGACTCCAAAACCTGTCATATGCTGCCAGATTGAAGAAACTCCAGCTCTATTCAGTTGCATACCATCTGCTCAGAGGTGACATGTGCCTGACATACAAGGCCATGTCCAACCCAGAATTAATGGACATGCTCCACCTCAAAAAATCCAAATCCACCAAAACCACTAGAGCAAGTGACTTAAACCTTAGCACAGATATAAATAGGACATGCTGGAGGGATAGATTTATCACTCAGAGACTCCCTATGCTGTGGAATAAAATCCCGGTCCATGTGAGGCAGAGCACCTCGCTGGCTCTGTTCAAGAGAAATCTTGACCTGTGGATGGGAGATCGTAGGTTTATCCCGGGAATCATCTCTGTGTCACTGCTGGACAGAGGCACAACAAACTAATGGGCACAGTATTTTTTCATATAAGGGGTGGCGTAAGCCACAAACATTTTGGGCTAGGCTTATAAATGCCTTAGGGCAGATACCCTAGTATAAACCTATGAACCTATGAACCTATGATATATAACTTGTCATAGGACATGTTGAATGAGGATGAAAAGAAAGTGTTTGGCAAAGGACTGACGTTTGTTCCAGCAACTCATAGCAACATTTGAGACACCATTTTGGTAGTGAAGCTGTTTTACAGGAACATTATGTTAAAATTGATGTATTCTAATAATAACGAGCAAGCTACGACATTTAAGAAACTGAGTGTTTATGTACCTCATTTAAATCTGTTGTTGGAAGCTTTTATCAAAACATGTGAAACAGATTTACATGCAATGCATATTGATAAACATAGGAAAGCAAAACAATTTTTCAACTTAACTAAATTGGAAAATAAAGCCATTGAAAGATTAAGCAATAATGAACATATTATAATTTGTCCAGAAGAGAAGGGAGGGGCAGTGGTAATCTTGTATGGGAGTTATTACAATGACAAAATGAATAGTATGCTTTCTGACTCTGACACGTGATAAAATTGATATGCGTACTATACGTAAGATAAGCAGTACAATTTTAGATGATTTATATGATATTTTCAGCAGTTCCTTGATCTCTAAAGAACTGTATGATTATCCTGTCATCCCTATAATTAAAGGAGTACTTAAAGTTCACAAATCTGTGGTAGAACCCCCACTTAGGCCTATAGTATCTGGAAGAGGATGGCTCCCTAAGCCTATGTCTATATATATGTTGAAAAAAAACTTGAGACCTGTCATAGACAAATCTAAAGTAATTTTAAAAGATTCTAAATATTTTTTTAACTACTTTATTTGAACATATAGAACAGCACCCTTTATCTGCTAAATTCATTGTTTTGACATTAGATGTCTGTTCTATGTTCACAGTAATACCCAATGATCAGGGAATAACATGTATTAAAAGGTACCTATCTAAACACTCTGAATGCACATCTAGACATATAGATCTGTTATGGATTACAGAGAGCATATTAGAAAACAATGTTTTCATGTTTAATGAAAAATATTTTCTACAAAAACAGGGGATGGCCATGGGTACCTCATGTGCCAACTCATATGCCAATATGGTTATGACACAATGGGAGGGAGACTATATGTCTTGAATGGCCACAACAGGTTTTTTTCCACATTTATAACAGTACAAATGTTTTGTGGATGATATTTTTTTGATTTGGCAAGGAGATGATAATACTCTAAATGAATTGTTGGTGTATTTAGAACACACCACTAACTTCCTTAAATTCAGCATGCAGAAATCTAATGAGAAAACTGATTTTTTGAACATACACATATATCTTGAAAAAGGTATTATTAAAACTAAAATACATAGGAAAAAGTGTTGGACTAATAGTCTATTAGAAATATCTAGCATACACCCTCCACATGTATTTGTGAATGTGACTCAGGCACAATTTCTGCGATCTTCCTTCCTTACTAGTGATGACAAACATCTAGATAGTGTTTTTCAAAGAGTTACAACTTACTTAATGATTAGAGGATATTCATCAGATTTATGTGAAAAATATGCCACCAAGGTTAAGAAGGAGAGGGAAGGGAGAGTCAAACCTCACTTCTCCAAACCACGCAGTAGGTTACCCCTAACCACTGAGGTAATAAATGACAACAGGTTGACTTTAACATTCAGACGCTAGACAGATTATGAACATTATCAGGAAGAATTGGCACATCTTATTATCAGATGAACATATACATGAGTTGGTGGGTGATCACCCACGAGTAGCATATAAAAATAGCAACTCCTTGAAACAGAAATTATGCTATAATGAATCAAGGCAATGAGTACAACAGAATTCTCAGAGGAAGGGAACTTATAGCTGTAGAAATTGCTATGCATGTCAATACATGGTCAGTGGTGACACATTTATACACCCAGATACAGGAAAGGAATATAAGATGAAGTTTTATGTGGATTGTTCTATGAATAATGTAGTTTACCTTGCTATCTGCAAGGAATGCTACAGTTTTTATGTAGGAAAAACAAATAGAATGTTGAGGGAAAGTGGTGAGCGTGCATATAGAATTAAGCAACAAGATCTTGCAGTGGCCACGGCCAAGCATGTACATGACACTAACACAGCACCTAGTTTTAATTTTTTAGCATTACAATGGTTGAATGATAATATGAGATTGGGGAACATGGTGAACAAAACAGAACAAGAAGAGCAAAAATTGATTATCAGGTTACAAGCTCACAGGAAACATGGTTTAAATGAGAGTGTCTGCTTGAAACCTTTTCTAGCAGATAGACCACTTATTAGGTAATTACCTGTATTTATTTAGATATATGTTGTTTTTTAGTTCATTTTCATGTATATCTATTTTTGTCCACACCTGTGTATTATCACAGTATTGTATGCATTTGCTGTAGCATTTCATATTACTATAGTTTTAGGTGCATATCGGACACATAGGTATTTGTTGTATACATTTAAAGTTTAGGTTTAGGCATTTTTAACTATGTTTTTGCACATTCATTTTTTATTAAGCTGTGTAATTTAGGAGTCTTCTTTTTTCTCATTAGTTTATCTACAAGTATTTTTTTGCATTATATTAGTATTTTTTCAATTAGCTTAGTGAGATTGATTCATATTGACCACTAGAGGGTACTAGTTACACTAGCTATCCTGTAATGAATTCACAGAGAGACTCTCCTTTTGAATACTGTTTACAACCCAGGTAGTTTTGTACCTAAGGAAGCTCACACTCATTCAGCAATTGGTTTGTCGAAACTTATACATAAAAGTGGAGCTTTTGGTGAGTAAAAATTAGAATAGAATTTTTCATGTGCAATGAGCATGTTGGATAACAGGAAGGTTTAACTATTAGTCTATGCTCAGTGAGCTGATCCATGTCTTCCAGATCTGTATGCACTAACTGTAATAGCTGACTTTAAAAAGGCATTAGAATGCAGATTCATTTACAACAGATGAACTTGTTGATTTATGACAAGATGTGCTTAGTAAAGCCATGGGGGTGTCCATATAAGTATTTTTTACTTATTTTGCTGTTCTTTATATACACAAAAAACACACCTCACTGGAACAAGTATGAAACTCGAAAAAAAACACAGGTGATTGCCAAGTAGTTTAGTGATTTAATGAACCAAATTTCACAATCCACACTACACAGTAAGCACTTTCATCCGTCAAGGACTTCTTCAGACTGAATAATGTGATATAAAACATTACAACATAAATAGTATTTAAAAAAGAACACATCACTTTAACAATGACTTTAATAATGATGTAACTTACATTTTTTTTAAATAAGCTACAAAATCAGATCTGCCATTTAACCCAGGTGGATAACAAGCATTCAGCTTAACCTGCCATTTCCACCCAAGTTCTTCTTCAGCCTCATATCTGTTCTTAACATTTGTAACTTCATCTAACACTATAAATTTAAAACAACTTTACATTCTGAATTGTTTTTATAGTGCTTTGCTAACGCATTGTTTTCATCTTTCGTATCCACAGCATATTTATGCTCATAATTATGCCTATTTAATTCTCTTGTACGTCCTACATAAAATGAATTACACGACAAACAAAATGCCAAATAAACGACAAATCTAGATTTACAAGTATACCTTCCTTGTATTTTGATTAGCTGCCCACCTACTCTTACTTCTTTCTTTTCTGTCATTAACAAATTACACATATTACAATTAAAACATTTGTACATGCCTGGATTACTAACCATATTGCAAGGGGAAGGATTGAATTTGGCTTGAAAAAGATTTTTAAAACTTGTTCCTTTTTTTTGTACAAATACTGGCATTTCTCCCATAACTTTGGATATTTCTAACTCAGATTTTAATAATTTCCAATTATTAGTAATAATAGTTTTAATGGTAGCACTATCTACAGTATTTTCTATCTGCATCGACATAGTAAAATCACTATGCTTAACATTAGAATTTATAATGGTTTCTTTGTTTTTTCTTATTGACTGCCTTTCCTTTAAAGGTTCTGTTATTACACTTTGCGGATATCCTCTATTCACAAATTTATCACATAGAGCCTCACTTTTAAAAAATCACTTTCTTTATCTGTTAGCATATTTATTCTTTTGAGCTGACTTTTGATAATATTATTTTTTGTTTTCTTTGGATGTGAACTATCATAATGCAAATAGGCATTATTTTGAAAATTTTTCTTATAAATAGAAGTACATAACCTTTCTCCCTCTTTATAAATATTTAAATCTAAAAAATAAAATTTTCCTTATCATAAACTGACGTAAATTTTAAATACGTACATACTTCATTAAGATACTTCAGAAAAATGTTAATCCCATTTCCTCTCCAAATGAGAAAAACATCCCCCGGGATTCATGAACCTTGCGCCAGGCGCCCGCATAGCGTTGGCGTTATAACGCCAAATATGGCTGCTGAGCGATTCAGGTATGAATGAATTCCACGTGCACTACCGGCGTGCGCCGGACCGTCTCCGCCCCCCGGCGTAGGTATGCAAAACACACTGTGTGCGGTATTGCACCATGCAAATGAGGGCAATAGCGATCCGCAGTGGGCGCAGGCGTGGCGTAAGGCGGAAATGTAAACCAAAAAGCGGTTTACATTTACCCAAACATACCGGAGGAGTAACGGAAGGCTGTCAAAGTCAGGTATCATATAGGTGCAATATGCCAATGTGGAAAGGCACCGAGAATGTCCAAAGAAAATATGCACAAAATGTAAAACATGACATAAATGGCACGCGTAGAAAGAACAGCAGACCCCGGGATGTGTGCACAGAAGTTGTAAAGCAATGAAATAATATGATAATGTCCGAAAAGAGCATTAGAACACAAATCAGCTGCACAGCCACCACACACCATAGTATGTATGTAAAGCTGCAACCCCAGCGCAATGGTTGTCAAGGAGTGGGGGCGGTGTCCGGCGCCGTAACCAGGTATTAGTAGTCAATTCCATGCAAATGAGGCAGATAATAGTGAATCGCAAAAGCGGGCGCCAGCGTAAGGATGGAGCAAGCGGGCGTGCGGTACTACACCGGTGGCCAACACCAGATACCGTCAACCACAGGGGTGTGCCACCGTAGGAGGAAGGATATTGGAGGACAGCAAATCTGGGCTGTACAATGCACATCACAACATCATGACTGGCGTGTTAGGAAATAGATGCGCTGACAGTACAGAATGCGGCGTACAAATGCATGTGCACGAGGACGACTTCGTTCCCGAAACCAGTTTTTTTTTTTTAAAAAAAAAACCCCCCTTTTTTTTTTAAAAAAAAAAAATTTTTTTTTTTTAAAAAATTTTTAAACCCTTTTTTTTGGGGAAAAAAAATTTCCTTTTTTAAAAAAAAAAAAAACCCCCAAAAGGGGAAAAAAAAAAAAAGGGGGGTTTTCCCCCCCAAAATTCCCGGGGTTTAAAAGGTTTTAAAGGGGGCCGGGGAAAAGGCCCCAAAAAAAAAAAAAAAAAAAAGGGGTAAAAGAAAAGGGGAAAAAAAACCCCCCGGGGGGAAAAGGAAAGAAAAAAAAATTTAAAAAAAAAAAAATAAAAAAACCAAAAAAAATTAAAAAGGGAAAAGGGGGGGGGGGGTTTGGCCCAAAAAAAAAAAAAACCCCAAAAAGGAAAAAAAAACCCCCCGGGGGGAAAAAAAAAAATTTGGGAAATTAAAAAAAGGGGAAAAAACCCCCCCCGGGGGGGGGCCCCCCCCAAAATTTTTTGGGGGGGAAAAGGGGTTTTTTAAAAAAAAACCCCCGGGGGGTTTTAAAAAAAGGGTTAAAAAAAAAAAAGGGGTTTTCCGAAAACCCCGAAAAAAGGGGGGGCCCCCCCAAAAAGGGGGTAAAAAAAGGGAAAAAAGGGGGCCAGGTAAAAAAAGGGGGGGGAAAAAAAAATTTGAAACCCCCCCAAAAGCGGGGGAAAAAAGGGGGGGGAAAAGGGGGGGGAAAAAAAATTTTGGGGGTTTAAAACCAAAAAAACCCCAAAAAAAACCGGGGGAAAGGGGGAAAGGGGGGAAAAAAAAAAAATTGAAAAATTTAAAAAAAAAGGGGGGGGGGAAAAAATTTTTTCCAAAATCCGGAAAAAAAGGGGGAAAAAGGAAAAAATTTTGGGGGGGGGAAAAAAAAAAGGGAAAAAAACAGAAAAAAAAAAAAACCCCCGGTTTTAAAAACCCCCGGGGGGGGAAAAACGGGGGTTTTTTTTTTAAAAAGGCGGGGGGGGGTTAAAAAAAAAGGGGGGGCAGGGGAAGGGGAAAAGGGGGAAAAACCAGGGGGCCCCGAAAAAGGGGCCCCCCCAAACCGGGGGGGTTTTAAAAAAACCCCCCCGGGGGGGGGGTTTTAAACGGGGGGGGTTTTCCCCGGGGGGGGGGGGGTTTTTGGGGGGGTTTTTTGGGAGGGGGGGGCCCCCCCCGGAAAAGGGAAAGGGGGTTTGGGCCAAAACCAGGGGGGGAAAATTTTAAACCTTTTTTTGGGGCCCCAAAAATTCCCCCGGGGGGGAAAAAACCCCCCCCCCCCAACAAAAAAAAAAAAACCCCCCCAAAAAATTAAAAGGGGGGGAAAAAAAACCCCCCCCCCCAAATTCCCTTTTTTCCCCCCTTTTTTTTAAAAAAAATTCCAAAAAGGGGGAATCCCCCCCCGGGGGGGGGGGGAAAAAAAAAAAATTTTTCCCCCGGGGGGGGGGAAAAACCCCCCCAAAAAAACCCCCCCAAAAATTCCCGGGGGGGGGTTTTTAAAAGGGGGCCCAAACCCCCCCTTTTTTTTTTGGGCCCCGGGTTTTAAATTGGGGGGGGGCCCCCCCCCGGGGGTTTAAAAGGGGGGGGGGGAAAAAAAAAAAAAACCCCCGGGAAAAGAGGGGGGAAAAAGCCCCCCAAAAAAACCCGGGCCAGGGGCCCCCCCCCCCCCGGGGGGGGGTTTCCCAAAAACCCCCCAAAAAAATTTAAAAAAAAAAGGGGGGGAAACACCTCCTGGGGAAAAAAAAAAAAAACCCCCCAAAAAATTGGGGGGGGGGGAAAAAAAAAAACCCCCCAAAACCCCGAAAAACCCCAAATTTCCCCCCCAAAAAGGGGGGGTTAAAAAAAATTTTTTTTGGGGGGGAAACCCCCCCCCCCTTTTTAAAAACAAAACCCCCCCAATGTAAAAAAACCCAAAAAAAAAAAAGGGAAAAACCCAGGGGAAAGGGAAAAAAAAAAACCCCAAAAAAAAGGGGGAAACCCCCCCCCAAAAAGGGGGGCATTTCCCAAATAAAAAAAACCCCACTTTAAAATTTGGGGCCCCCGGGGAAAAACGGGGTAAAAAAATTTTTGGGGAACCCCCCCTTTTTTTGGGAAAAAAAAAAAACCCGGGGGGAAGGGAAAAAAACCCCCCCCAAAATTTTTTAAAAAAATTTTTGGGGGAAAATAAAAAGAAAAAAAAAGGGGGGCCCAACCCCCACCCAAAAAAAAGGGGAATTTTTCCCTAAAAACCCTAAAAAAAGGGGGGCCCAAAAGGGGGGAAAAAAAACCCCCCCCCTTTTTTTTTAAAAAAAAATTTTTTAAAAAAAAAAAAGGGGGAAAAAAAAGGGAAAAAAAAAATTTTTTTTTAAAAGGGGGGGGGGCCCCGGGGGGGTTTTTAAAAAAACCCCGGGGGAAAAACCCCGGGTTTTTTAAATTTAACCCACTTTTTTTAAAAAAAAAAATTTTTTGGGGGAAAAAAAAACCCCCCCGGAAAAATTTTTAAAGGGGGGGGGGGAAAAAAAAAAACCCCCAAAAAAAAAATTTATTTTTGGGGAAAAAAACCCCCCTTTTTTTTTTTAAAAAAATTGTTTAAAAAACCCCATTTTTGGGTTTAAAAGGTTTGGGGGTTTTTAAAAAATTTTTTGGGGGTTTTTTGGTTTTTTTTTAAAAAAAACCCCTTTAAATTTTTTAAGGGGGGCCCCCCCCTTTTAAAAATTGGGTCCCCCAAAAAACCCCCGGGGGGGGGCCCTTTTTCCCCCTTCCCCAAGGGGCAACCCCGGGGGGGTAAAATGGGGCCCCCCCCTTTCCCGGGAAAAGAAAAAGGGAAAAAGGGGGCCAAAAAAAACCCCAAAAGGGGAAAAAAAAAGGGGGCCCTGGGGGGGCCCCAAAAAAAAAAAAAAAAACCCCCCCCCTTTTTTTTGGGGGGGGTTGGGGGGCCCCAAAAAAAAGGGGGGAAAAAAACCCCCCCCAAAAAGGGCCCAAATTGGAAAAACCCAAAAACCCCAAAAAATTAAGGGGGGCCCCAAAAAACCCCAATTAAAAATTTGGGGGGAAACCCAAAAAACCCCGGCGGGCCAAACCAAAAAAACCCAAAAAAAAAACCCCCCCCCAAAACCACGGTCCCCAAAAAAAATTTTTGGGAAAAAAGCAAAAAAAAAAGGAAACCCAAAACCGGGGAAACCCCTTTTTAAAAAAATTTTAAAAAAAAGGGAAAAAAAAAGGAAAAAAAAAGGGGGGGAAAAACAAAAAAAAGGGGAAACCCAAAATTTTTTTAAAAAAACCCAGGAAAAAAAAAAGGGCCCCCCCCCCGGGGCCCGGGGGAAAGGGGGCCCACAAAAAAACCCCCCCCCCCAAACCCAAAAAAAAAAACAAAAGGGGGGGCCCACAAAAAAAAAAAAACCCCCCTTTTAAAAAAACCCCCAAAAAAAAAAAAAAAGGGGGGGAAAAACGGGGGGGGGGGAAACCCCGGGGGAAAAAACCCCGGGGGGGGGGAAAAAAAGGGGAAAAAAAAGGGGCCCCTTTTAAAACCCGGTTTTCCAACCAAAAACCAAAAAGAAAAAAGAAAAAAAAAAAAAAAAGGGGGGGGGGCCCCCAACATGTACGGGGAAAACCGGGGTTTTTAAATTTGGGGGTTTTGGTAAAAATTCCTTCCCGGGGGGGGGGGTTTTTTTTGGGGCATACCAACAACTGTGGACAACGGGGCACAGCAGTGGGACAACATGTAAACACCACATAACCCCAGGGGCTTGCCCCCTTTCAAAAGGCCAAAGTGTGAAATCGCCGGGGCACACTCAGATGTTACAGGTGGACACATACCCATGGTCAAAAAAGGTTAGAACTCTACTCTTTTGCATAATGAAATGTGTAGTCTTGTAGCAGGTCAGTTGCTTATTGTGTGTCTGGTAACAGTTAGGGAAAGTACATACATAAACAAGTATGTTATGCAACTCCCCCAAAAAGAATGGGATATAGTGATGTCCCACAATCTCAGGACATTTACCATTTGTGATACATTGCTCAGGACTCAACTGCCCAAGGAGCCACTGTCCCTTGCAAAGAGGCACAGGCGGTAAACCTACCCCAGGTCTGCCATAGGGGGTTTCAAACACAGAACAATGCCCCCCCCCGATGTTTGGGAGTGGATATCCAACACTGAAGTGCCCACAGGGGATAGGACATTCATGTATAGTGTCACAGCCCCATTTCATGGGCATATACCCGATGTCATACGGAATCCCCACGGCACCTATCCCACTATGTCAATTATTTTGTAATGCAAAGCTGGCATGATGGATATGTTCACAAATCATAGACAGTATCACAGGCATAGCATGCATGATGGAGCATGGGCTAATGTTATATACATACACAAGATAGGTATCGCCTGGACATACGGGAGAACGTAGTAGCAGAAGAGCTACCCGAAATGGACGTACCAGCAAGTGACTATGTCCAAACGTTCCATAGCAGGTGCAATTTGTCCCAGAATGATGGCCAGCAGGGCCGGGGAAACACATGTGCAATGTACACAGTACTGACACCCCCATGGTAGTGTTCACTGAACGGCAGAACTGGATGTCAACTGTCATGTCTATACAATACGCCCCCTGTGGTGGTACCATGGGTGTGTGTCACCCTACCACCAAGGCAGCTATCACGACTAGTGACACAGTGTGCCCCTGTGGGATTTCACAGGACCTATGTCCCACAGCATGGTGTGTGTCCAGTCTGTGGATGTCACACAGATGCCGGGGTGAGCAATGTGGCATGTGTGCACACATGTAGGACTGCTACCCCCCGCCCACAGCAAACCAATGTAGGAGTACTACATGCATCAGTACTGTGGAGAAAAATGGCCCATGGCAGAATACATTACACCCTTTTAGTGGCATGCAGGTGAGCACAGATGTGTTACATGACTGTCATTTGCATATGTCAACTGTCTGAGCTGGGTAGACAGCACAGCATGACTATACTGAGACATGTAACGTTGTATCCATTGTGTAAGGTACACCACACATGTCATTGTAACCGCCGGGTACATGTGTGTATGGGAGAGGTACAAGGGGACCTAAGGTAACAGCTAGACATAGGGTGGAGAGAAGTGAAGTCCTGCACAAGTGAACCCACGCAATGGTGAAATAAGGCAACCACAGCACCATTGGGGCCCTGTGTGTGGGACACAACCCTGTACAATGTGATTCCCGATGGAAGTATCCATGTATACCCCCACCGCATGATGGGGCAAAAATGCCAAATGTGAGGTATGAAGGGGAAAGTGGATGTAAACTGGTTTCAATGTATTCAAATATTGACATGACCCCCTGTTGGGTGAAGCCCCAACCCCCAAAACGGATACCTGAATGCCCGCCCCCGGTAATGTAAAAAGGGACATGGGAACATGAAAAATACTTGTGAAGAGGATGTAAAGTAAAAGCAAAATAAAGGGCTGAAGGGGGCCACATGTCTGAGGAATGTCAAGCCAACCCCCTGAAAAAAGCGGTCCCGCATGGGGTTGGTGCCCCGTGGTGACAGAAGGCCCCCAAGGGTCCCGGAAACATAGGGTATTTATGTGTGAAAATGTTTTAAATGTCCCCTGCCCTAAATGGAATGGGGGTGAAGGGCCCCCAAAAAAGCGGAAACCCTGTTGTGTGATAATTGGGAGGGGGACCCCCCAAGCAAAAATGAAGGGGCCAGCAGGGATGGGTGTGCTGGGTGCACGGGGAACCCAACCCCGGGGTTTAGGGAAAGGGATGGGTTAGCATTATGTGTGAAGCATGTATGTCCCCAAGGGAAAAATTGGCCCCGGGCCCAAGGGTTTGGCCCCAGTATGGGTGTGAGTTGGAGGCCCCATTCGGCAATGCCCGAACCCTCCTGTGTAATGTGATGATGTGGGTAGTGTGGTGGTCCCGGGTCCCCCAATTAAAATGAATGGGGGGGCAGTCATTTGGTGCAGTGTGGTTTTCAGAACAGGAACACCAGGTTTTCGGGAACAAAAACCCGGTTGGGGGAAAAAATTGGGCCCGTGTTCCCAGCAAACCTGTGCATGGAAAAGGTACCATGTTTTGGTCCAAAGGGAAACCAAAGTCCAGGGGGATTGGCCCTGTGTGAAAATGAGAAATGTGTATTGTTGGTAGGACCCCATTTGGAGGGGTGCCAGCCCCAAAATTTTTGGTGTCAAAAACCGGGTGATGTGGGATGCCTGCATTGAAAGGTTTTGGTGTTTGGGGGGCCAGCAGGGGGGAACATACCAAAAAAAGGGGGGGGGGCCCAACGCAATGGGGTTTTTGGGAGTATTTGAGGTAGGTAGGCTGTTTTGGAAATATGTCTGCACCAAACAGGCACACCATACGGGAAGGTTTTTCCCAAACAAGGGAAAAACTTCCCGGGGCAAACAGCCTGCCAACCATGGCCCCTTTAACCTGTGGTGGAAAAGGTCCACTGTGGGGTTTTAAAGGGGCCGGCACCAAAAAAAGGGTTATTGGGAACATGGCCCCACCTTTTGAAAAGTGCAGGGGAAAAAAAATTTTGAAAACACGTTGGTTTGGGGCCCCCCATTGGGTTTTTCCCTCCGGATTTTGGGGGGATGCCCTTTTAACTACCCCAGGGGGTGTAGGGAAAAGGCTGTAGGGTGTAAAAGACCCTGGTTTCTGTATGGTTGGTGCTTTTTGTGGGACAGGGAGGGGGAAGCATTGTTTACAAACGAGGGGATGTGAAACCCCCAAACAACAGGGCACTGGAAGGGTTTGGGATGCGGGGTATTGCAGGTAAGGATGTGTGCCCCGGGAATGTGGTTTAACCCACTATGCGGAAAAAGCCCTGGCCAACAGTTGCCGTAAAATCCCCTACAGGGAAAGGCCTGTTGCCCCTGCAGCGCCCCGGGCAATGGACAGGGAGCCAACCCGGAAAAATTTGGCCCTTAACCCTGTGGTGTAAATGTCTCACGGGTGTCACAATGGGTCGGCAAAAAACCCTGGGTATTTTGAAATTTTGGACCAACCTAAAGTTTCCCAATGGGAAAATACGTAAAGTGTGGAAATCACTGTTTTGGGCCACCCATGTGGGGTGTTGAACCCCGGGTTTGACGGGGGGAATCTGTTTTACAATCTGGTGGCCCCCGGGGTTTGAGGGCATAAAAAAAAAATTCCCAGGCACCGGAATAAATTTTACATGTGTTTTGTTGTTTGGTGTGTACACACCCGGGAAAGGGGGAAACATTTTTCCCCCACACATCCCCGCATGCCCCTCCCACCTGTGCAGACCCGGACCTGTGACAATTTTGCAAGGCAACATCCCCCTGAAAGTGTTTCAAGTGGGGTGGAACCCTTTGAAATGTCCAACCGGGGCCCAAAGGGTATGGGTTTAACACGAAATATTTAGCCTGGAAAACCCGCCAAAAATGCCCGCCCAAAAAACAGTATTTACCATGGAACAGTCCCCTGAAACCCCCCGAGGGAGGCCAAAAAGTAAGACTATCCTGCAAAGCAGACCAATCTACGGAACCTGGTGCAACATTGGCGGGGTTTTAAATTTACCCTTGAGCCAACATGTCCGTCCCTGTGGGGTACAAAGTCATACGGGTGGCCCAAAAATACCCGGGGGCAAAGGAGAAGGGTGTACCAATGTGCATGCTGCCAAATGTTGATGGCCGCCGGGGTTACCTGTTGCAAATTCTGGGGATGGGGGGAAAGGACATGATGAATTTTGGAAAACCCCGCCCCACAAGGGCCAAACCCGGCAAAAGGGGGGTGTGTGGTGTAAACCCCATGGGGGGTTTGGACGGGACAACCCCTGTGTTGTTAGGCCCCGCCATGGCCCGGGGCCCCCTGTAATGCAGGGTCCCTTTCAAACATCCCTGTTAAAAGTCCCCCCAATTGGCCGTGGACCCATGGCCAAGGAAAAGTGGGGTTTGTTTTGAAGTCACAATCCAGAAACACCACCTGGGGCAGTCCCTGGTTGGCCCCCCCATCCAAAAACAGGGGCCAAAAAAACCCAAAATCCGACAAAAGTGGGCGTCATTTCCCTGTGTATGTAAAGGCGGAAACCCCCCCATGCAAAATTAAACCTGTCACCCTGAAACCTTGGGAAAGGGCGTAGTGTAAAAGGGGGACCCCAAAGGTATGGTCAGAACATACCCCATGGGGGCCATGTAAACCATGCCCCCAAAAATACCCCGCCCAAAAAACCCTTAACAAATGGGGTTGACACAGGAACATGTGGGTGGCAGCGGGCAATGTATGTACACATATGTGTTACCCACATCAGTTCAGGCAGATATCCATGTGCATGGGATAGCGGTGTGTGTACACATACAGCATTGTGTCGATCAACATCCCAGCACATAGCACCTGCCAGGGCTACAGTGTATGCATGGATGTGTGATACCTGCATGCACCACACACACCCTCAACAAGCAGCGTACAGCATACCTGCGCTGGAGGACAGTGTCCACACCATGGTGATAAACATGTGGAATGTCCATTTTCACACAGCTATGACAAAAGCAATGGACAGCCACCCTGCCAATACCGTCAGCCCCTGAGTGGGTCACACCCATTGCCATGTATGTGGCATACCCTGCCATATCATGCAGAGATGACCAGCAAGGCTGCATGAGCTATCACAGTCCCACATGGTGCAATGGACAAAAGGCACTCTCACTATCAACCATACACAGTAGTAATGTGGTGGCGATGCACCTGTAACATGACAGGGTGCTGTGTGATGCTCTGCACAATGTGTGCGTGTACACGCTATGCATGACCTTTCCTGCCAATGTGTCATGGTTACACATTGCTCCATGTCTATCACATACGTAACACAGGTGAGCTGGGGTAAGTTGTCCAGCACCGGCACAGTGCTGTGTGGAAATACATGGCACAACACATTCATGTGCAGGTGTCCATGTGTATGTGTACAGTGCCGCTGCTGACGTTCACAATGGACACAGGCGTGATGTGTACTGACATATACACGGTGTACAGGTGAACAGTAGCAAAGACGTCACATGGGGACATATGCCAACTGATATGGACATAGGTGCAGCCAGGTACACATGTCCATGGCAGGCTAACATCTACATGGGTGCGTGCACAGTGTGATGGGGTGGCACACAGATATGATGTGACACCCAGTGCTCAATGGTGTGAAGCCACAACATCGGCTGTGTCACCGCCACGATGCCCTTCACAGATCACTGTGCAGATGTCGTACATGTCATAGCAATGCATTTCCAACAGTATGCCAGCACAGCAGTGTGAATGTGACCTGCCACCATCATTATGTCTTCCAGATAATGCCACGTTCCGGCTTCCACCATTTAGCCGACAGGAGGAGGAGGTCATCATACCATACCTCCAGAGCAACTTCAGCGCCCTGTTCAGCCATGTGCCACAGCAGGCACAAGAGCGGCAGGAGATGTGGGAGGAGTTGTGCAGGAGGGTGAACAGCGTGGTGAAACAACCGCGGCTACCAACAGATCCGCAGGCACTGCACAGACCTGATCCGGCATGCAAGACAGCGTGCGCTGCAATCGCCAGGCAACAGCGTGGGACGGGTGGTGGGCCACCAACACAGCCCCCACTCACAGCTACAGAGGGCTCCTGGCTAGTCTGGGGACACCCGCGGAACAACACGCAGAAACACCTGCGTCCATCGTGGAGGTGGGTGTCTCGAGCTATGATCCTGGAGCTGCCTGGTAAGTCAGTGTTGCATGTTTGTATGATAAGCGGCGTGGGTGTGGGTGTCATAGTACAACACATGATATAGCAATACATGCCAGGTATATGGCCACACAAGATGCAAACCATTGTATGCTATGTTGTGTTAGAGTCATGTGCATAGCACATGCAACCACACATGCATGATGTGTCATGCACAGTGCTGACCGTGGAGATAGTAATGGCTAATGTGTATACCTTTGTGTAATGCCTTTACAGATGCGTCTGGCGTGTCGCAAGGCCAAGGGTCTGTTGCAGGTAAGTCTGTTGCCAGTCAAACGCATGTTCTGCTGTATTGATATTCCCCATGTGTCTAGCCATGACATGCTCACCTGTGTGTGCCCCGTCACGGTATACAGCTCGCACCACCCGACATACACACCACCCATGTACAGTAGATACACCCGTTACCGTACAGTGGTATGACACCACACAACCAATTGGTGTGTTACGTGCATTCAGCTATGCATACAATAGTGTAGGTGTTACACAATGGCTGCATGTGTAGTATGCATTGGTATGCCAGTGCAGTATGGACACAGTACCACAGAGTGAGCTGTGATCTGGCCAGAGCACAGGTGTTACCAATGTGACCCATGCCCTGCATCGGGTGCATACGTTGTGACATGGCGCATGCCATGTCCCATGCTGCGTGGATGTCTGGCTGCAGCATTGTCACACCATGATATGACCTATGCACAACATAGCAGACATACACACTGTCAGCATATCCGTAGAGAATGTGACCGTCACACTAGTATGGGTGTATGTCACATGGGCCACCACAGGGCCGTGTGCACAATGTCTACCACACACAATTGTCAATGAGTCAGACAGACAAGGCTATGGTTGATACCTACAGGCATGTTGCCACACAGCACATCCACAGTGGGTACTCACCATTGCACCCTGTACACACATAGTGGGTTCATCAATGTAGTGGACCCCCTGGACATCTGATGTAGTACACCAGTGACATGACATTCCTCTCCACAGCTACTACAGGTGCCTCCAATGTTCACCATATATGTGCTGCTGAGCAGCTGAACTGGCTTACAGACATGGCAATGTAATGCGTCCAGGTCACGCATCGCACAGACACATAGCTGTGTCCTGCTACTGTGCAGTGGCACAGAGCCGCACCACACACCGTACAGCTATGCACACAGCTCACAGCAAACGTACCTACACAGACATCACTGTTACACATACATTGTATCTGTACACTGTACACATAACACTGCACCATGACAGCCATCATGATGTGGTGCATGCGGTGGGACACCATCTTCACACGTCCACATGATACCGCACATGTTTGCGCTGTACATTACATACTGTTGCCAGCCATGTGTACTCCCAACTTGCCCATGGCCACACGGTGTATCACGCTGATGCATGCAAACTACCATGAATGTGTGTACTGCATGCCTACTAAATGACACCTGCCTGTTGTACTGTCCCCACCAGGGCAGTGTACATACTGCCACTAAGAATGTCTGGTCTGCATTCACTGGTCTGTGTTGTGTGAATGCTGCATGCCACCTGCATAATCACATGCATGCTGTGTGTGTGTCTGTGTGTGTGTCTGTGTGTGTGTTTGTGTGTGTGTGTGTGTGTGTGTGTGTGTGTGTGTGTGTGTGTGTGTGTGTGTGTGTGTGTGTGTAACCCGATGGTATGTCTTTGTATTGACAGGTGCTGTTGGTGCGTTACCCTCCTGCGGTCAATCTGATGCTAGTGTCCCCACAGATACTAGTGGTGATGAGCATGTGCATGAGGCACAGGCAGGGTCGTCACAGGCAGAGACTGTGCCACTGGACAACATCACACATACGTCCCTTTCATCCCTGCACACAGTTCAGATGCCAACACATACCCCAACACCATTGCCCATAGATGATGGTCAGTCAGCGTCTGTTGTCCCAGAGCAGGAATGTGTGGTGGCTGCAGAAGGTGTGGGGACACCGCGATGTTGCCAGTGTAAGGACTGGTGCAGTGCCACGCGGGCATGTGGCAGGTGCTGCCCGTGGGGAGCACCGCTAGACATACACCTGCCGTCCAGGGTGCAGCAGCTGGTATAACCAGGCGCATGTTCCAGACTGTAATGGCGGCGCAGGCACGTGCCGAGCAGCCCAGAACCAGGAGGGGCAGAGGCTGCAGAGGTCTGCAATCCGTAGCGTAAATGATAGCATGCAGGCATTGGCGAAAGCAGAACAGCATCTTGCCGATGTTCTGGATAGGAGATAGGGCGATATGGCTGTACTCATCGACCGAGGCTTGGCCATCCTTGGCGTCGCCTCCGTGCAGGAACACCAGGTAGGGGTGAGGCATAGGGCGCGTGGCGTGTGCCAGCAACACCACCTGCTGCAGGTCAGCGTGTGCGTGCCACCTCCCATGCCCACACAGACGGTGATGGTAGCAGTAGCACTGCAGCTGCTACCACACCATCCACACCTGGACAGAGCAGGCCGTGGGCGTGGCCTGGGCGGCCCGTCGTGACGCGTTTCCAGCGGACATGTGACATCGGAGAGTGGACAGTCTGTACCTCCACCGGTCGTGCCCGTGCGACCCCAGGCTGGCGTGGTCGCCGCCACCGGCAGACACAGTGAGCCATAACACCTGCACTGTACAGTCAGGGGCTGCCAAGCATACCCGTGTAGGCATCACAGATGACTGAACTGTGTACACACACCACACACAGCAGACACAACTGTAGGGCTCCACCACACTCACATGCAATCTACATAGTCATGCCCACTCAATGCACTGGCCCTTACACACACACATGATGTCATCCATTGGTACAGCCCATGCCTGTGGCTTTATATCACCCTGTGCAAATGATTAAGTCTCTGCCGCATAACTGTGAGCCACACCATCAATGCGGTTAAGCTGACATATTATGATGCACAGGGTGGACACAATAGTGAGAGGTGTATGTGATACCTGTGTCCGCATAATGCGTGCTGTGTATGTTGTGGTGTGTGTGTATGGCTGGTGACAGGTGTGTATGTGATGTGTGTTCTGCACGGACATCATGCAGCAGACATACCATGCAGGACAGGTGCAGCATTCATTGATATGTGTACACAGTATGTGTGGCGGTTACATGTGTAGCACCATGTCGGTGCAGTTAACCCGTATGATACTGATGGTGTACTTGCGTGCCTACTGAGAGCACTGTAATGAGTTCCCCGTGTGGTCGTGGTGTACCCACAGGCATGTCTGGCAAAATCACCTTAGCACAGTTACCCACATCTGGCATGGACCCTACATAGGTACATAGGCACACATGAGCGTGACAGGATATGTGCCCTTCGACATGTGTGGACCTAGCATGACTGTGTGTGGCATCTAACACCCCTCAGGATGGTGATGCCATATCCATCAGTCCCCAGTCCCTGGTCTAGCAGTGACACACAGAGGTTGACTGGCGCATAACTATAGTCACACATCCACACGTCAGTAGCAGTCCTGGACAAAGGCAGTCAGGGCCTTTCCTTCACATGGCCTGGCACCCCTCCCCGTGTTGTAGTGTGTGTCTGGCCGTTACCCTGTTCCCCTAGCACGTCCCACTCATCGTTGGGTTGAGGTGTCTGACAGTCGCTTCTGTGCCCATGTTCGCATGGGGCCTGGGAGGTGGAATGTGCCCATGTCACCCAGGTCACACATGGCCGTGTATGTCGGGCACAGATCACCACGAAGCAGCTGTGCTGTGGGGATCCACAGCCAGTGTCCCCTTGGCCGTGCACCTTGTGACACATGTCCAGCAGCGTCATCCCCGTCTTGTGGAACGTTTGCGGTCCTTCCGAGTGCTGCAGGCATCAGGTTAGCTACAGGCCACATGTGCCATTGTACGCAGTCATTGCACTGGTGTGTGATGTGTACAGGGGTACAATGAACACCCCTGATGTGGTTGCCATTCCATCCAGACCAGGAGGCCACAATGGAATGTCTTCACACCCACATTGCCATTGTGTGTGTTGACAGAGGTTGCCAACAGGTGTGGTAGCCATTACCCTGAACATGTCCACCATCTTTAATGGCGTACCACCTACATGTGAAATTGGGACGAACATGTTCTTCACACTGGGTAGGGCTGCACCTTCTCTGGCATTTGTTAGCAGGCCATGGCTCTGGCACCAGTCAGCCATGTCTATGGCGCCCTAGGTGGATGTCGTGTAACATGGGGTGCTGGGTATGTCGGCGGTGCGTAGTCATCTGCATACCTTGTCTGCTACAATCCCCCTATGATTGCATGCACATTGGAAGGTCGGATGCTATCTGGCAGGGTGCACAGGAGTGAGCCCTGTGGCCCTCCACTGGGTCCAGATATGAGTGTGACAAAGCACCTTCAGCACCAACCCTGTGTGGTGTGACCTCCAACCTGTGTGAGAAGCATCGGGTGACATATGTCCCCACATGTATGCTGGCGAGCCTTTACATGGGTCCCATGTGTAGTGTGCTCTGAGCGCTCCCACCAGGTCATGGTACTGTGTGCAACCCCACATATCCCCATCAATGGCCTTGGTGAACACTCCAGACTGGGCGAGCAGGTTTGGGAGGCAGGATCCGCCCTTGACTATGTAGTTGTGGGTATGTTCGGTATTGGCTGTACACGCTATCTGTAACCATGACCACCTGTATGGACCTCCACACAGCTTTGCAGACAACATTTGTCAAGCGTATAGGGTGTGGCTGTTGACAGTCCATAGGAGCACTACCCTGGCATAGTGGGACCACAGATGCCATATGGCATCCATTGGGGACATAGCCCATAGTAAGGCTAACATGACACAGTGGCGGCATCTTGCGGGCGAGGGCCTCTAACACGATGGATAGCACACAGCCAGGCAAACCATCGGTGCCCATTGCTGACGTGTCAAGCGCCATAGAGATATGGGATCACCCCAGGCCATATGACATATATTGGAGGATACACTTTGGTGGGATGGATATGTTCCCTGTTGGGGGGGGGCGATGTATGCATGGAACATGTCCTGTGGTATGCAGACAATGTCTGTGGGTGCAGTGACTGTTGTACCATTCTGGACCATTTCCAGCCAAGTCCGTGTGCACCCAACCATGTCCTTACCACAGTGAGGGAAGGCCCTGTGATTGTCTCATGTGCCCTCTGCAGTACCACTCCCAGGCGGACCTGTATGTTGGTATGTTGGGCCGTATGGTGCTGCCGGTATGAATGGGTGATGGTTTCCCTGGTACTGTCATTGCCCTGCCATGTAGTAGCTCCAACTGTTGATGTACAGGTAGTCAGTGGCTGCGGTCCACCACACCATGTGCCTACCTGTGGTGGACAAGGTCCTGATGTCATCATGTTTGCCTGTTGCAGACATGCATGTGGGTGGTCGGGGAAGGCATTCGGTAGGTGTTTTCCGGTCTGGCCTCTGTTCAACATTGGCATGGAGGACATGTAGGGTACCACACCGGTCATATGATGTGTGTGGCTTTCTGTGGAGAGGTCATCACTGAGGTCCCCCATGCTGGTGTTGGTTACAGTGAGTGGATGACCAGTGGATCCACTATATGTTCTTGCATCACCATTGAGGGCTGTACATCCTGTGTGGGGCCTATCCTCACCATGCGTGATGGGCAGAACTGTCAGACATCCCCCCCCCCTGGTATGTATGGTGCATGGCTGTTTAACAGTGGCCAGGTGTGTGAACACCTGGGACTGCTGGCGTACTGTGTTGCGCCATGGGTAATGTTCCCAGGCTATGCATGGGTGGTTCATGTCACACAAACGGTGCTGTTGTGAGAGCATGCCCACTCACCAGTGTCCTCAGGACATCTGTGAAGGTATCCTGTGTATGTGAGGGTTGTCTGTAGCATGCAACAAACTGTAGACCAGTCCTACACATGGTTAATTGTACCTACATATTCCCGCAGCAACAACAGCGTCTGTGGCATGACCGGGTTACTGTTGTGTGGCGGAAACACAGGATGGTCCGCATTCCGCCACCCATGCCGTCGCACCATGTGTATGCATGTCTGATCTGTGCCGACTCTAAGTGTCTGAGCATGCCCAGTAGGCAGCTGTGTAGATAGACACACAGCACAGTGCACACCGCGGCCGTCTGCAGTAATACCCGGGTGCATGCCTCTATCCCCTACATAGCGGCCACGTCTGTGGCATGGCCAGGTTTCTGTTGTGTGGCTGGACACACACGGCGGTCCACATTCGCCACCCATGCCGTCGCAACATGTGTATGCATGTCTGCCCTGTGCCGAGTCTAAGTGTCTGAGCATGCCCAGTATGCAGTGATGTAGTGATCAGTAGTTACTTGTTATTCTGGACTGCAGCACTAGCGTGTTAGTGTCTGGCGACCTTGGGATGGTAACAGACTGCGTGACTGCGCACTCTGTCCGAACACCGGCGGGCGCATTGCCTTTGCAAATGATACCACTCACGTGGGTATGCCTCCTGACAGCGCTCTGCTCAGTAAACTTCGGTAGCGTTCTGTAAATGCTTCATACTGTAGTGTGTTCATGTAGATAGGCGTAGGTTCGTCCCCGTCCCTTCCGTGTGTGTGTGTGTGTGTGTCTGTGTGTGTGTGTGTTTCCAGCTCGTCTGCGACTGAATATGCTTTTAGGCGCTCCGCAACACATGCCTTGGCTATTGCCACCTATTGTCTTCGGCTGGCGTCAGCAGCCTACAAGTATGCCTGTGACAGCGCTCTGTTTAGCAAACTTCGGTAGCGCGTTCTGTAAATGCTTCATACTGTAGTGAGTTCCTGTAGATAGGCGTAGGTTCGACTCCGTCCCTTCCGTGTGTGTGTGTGTGTGTGTCTCTGTGTGTGTGTGTGTTTCCAGCTCGTCTGCGACTGCAGATGCTTTTAGGCGCTCCGCAACACATGCCTTGGCTATTGCCACCTATTGTCTTCTTGCTGGCGTCAGCAGCCTACAAGTATGCCTGTGACAGCGCTCTGTTTAGCAAACTTCGGTGGCAGCGTTCTGTAAATGCTTCATACTGTAGTGAGTTCCTGTAGATAGGCGTAGGTTCGACTCCGTCCCTTCCGTGTGTGTGTGTGTGTGTCTCTGTGTGTGTGTGTGTGTTTCCAGCTCGTCTGCGACTGCAGATGCTTTTAGGCGCTCGCAACACATGCCTTGGCTATTGCCACCTATTGTCTTCGACTGGCGTCAGCAGCCTACAAGTATGCCTGTGACAGCGCTCTGTTTAGCAAACTTCGGTAGCGTTCTGTAAATACTTCATACTGTAGTGAGTTCCTGTAGATAGGCGTAGGTTCGACTCCGTCCCTTCCGTGTGTGTGTGTGTGTGTGTCTCTGTGTGTGTGTGTGTGTTTCCAGCTGCGTCTGCCACTGCAGATGCTTTTAGGCGCTCCGCAACACATGCCTTGGCTATTGCCACCTATTGTCTTGCGGCTGACGTCAGCAGCCTACAAGTATGCCTGTGACAGCGCTCTGTTTAGCAAACTCGGTTGCGCGTTCTGTAAATGCTTCATACTGTAGTGAGTTCATGTAGATAGGCGTAGGTTCGACTCCGTCCCTTCCGTGTGTGTGTGTGTGTGTCTCTCTGTGTGTGTGTGTGTTTCCAGCTGCGTCTGCGACTGCAGATGCTTTTAGACGCTCCGCAACACATGCCTTGGCTATTGCCACCTATTGTCTTCGCGGCTGGCGTCAGCAGCCTACAAGTATGCCTGTGACAGCGCTCTGTTTAGCAAACTTCGGTGGCAGCGTTCTGTAAATGCTTCATACTGTAGTGAGTTCCTGTAGATAGGCGTGGGTTCGACTCCGTCTCTTCCGTGTGTGTGTGTGTGTGTGTGTGTTTCCAGCTGCGTCTGCGACTGCAGATGCTTTTAGACGCTGCGCAACACTTGCCTTGGCTATTGCCACCTATTGTCTTCGCGGCTGGCGTCAGCAGCCTACAAGTATGCCTGTGACAGCGCTCTGTTTAGCAAACTTCGGTAGCGTTCTGTAAATGCTTCATACTGTAGTGAGTTCATGTAGATAGGCGTAGGTTCGACTCCCGTCCCTTACGTGTGTGTGTGTGTGTTTCCAGCTGCGTCTGCGACTGCATATGCTTTTAGACGCTCCGCAACACATGCCTTGGCTATTGCCACCTATTGTCTTGCGGCTGGCGTCAGCAGCCTACAAGTATGCCTGTGACACTGCGCTGTTTAGCAAACTTCGGTGGCAGCGTTCTGTAAATGCTTCATACTGTAGTGAGTTCATGTAGATAGGCGTAGGTTCGACTCCCGTCCCTTCCGTGTGTGTGTGTTTCCAGCTGCGTCTGCGACTGCATATGCTTTTAGACGCTCCGCAACACATGCCTTGGCTATTGCCACCTATTGTCTTGCGGCTGACGTCAGCAGCCTACAAGTATGCCTGTGACAGCGCTCTGTTTAGCAAACTCGGTAGCGCGTTCTGTAAATGCTTCATACTGTAGTGAGTTCATGTAGATAGGCGTAGGTTCGACTCCCGTCCCTTCCGTGTGTGTGTGTTTCCAGCTGTCTCTGCGACTGATTATGCTTATAGACGCTCCGCAACACATGCCTTGGCTATTGCCACCTATTGTCTTGCGGCTGACGTCAGCAGCCTACAAGTATGCCTGTGACAGCGCTCTGTTTAGCAAACTTCGGTAGCGTTCTGTAAATGCTTCATACTGTAGTGAGTTCATGTAGATGGCGTGGGTTCGACTCCGTCCCTTCCGTGTGTGTGTGTGTGTCTGTGTGTGTGTGTGTTTCCAGCTCGTCTCCGACGGCATATGCTTTTAGGCGCTCCGCAGCACATGCCTTGGCTATGGCCACCTATTGTCTTGCGGCTGACGTCAGCAGCCTACAAGTATGCCTGTGACAGCGCTCTGTTTAGCAAACTTCGGTAGCGTTCTGTAAATGCTTCATACTGTAGTGAGTTCATGTAGATAGGCGTGGGTTCGACTCGGCCCTTGCGTGTGTTTGTGTGTGTGTGTTTTGCAGCTGCCTCTGCGGATGTACATGCTTTTAGGCGGCCGCAACACATACCTTGCCTACCAGCGGCCATTCCTGTCGGTTGTTGTCACCCACCTGTACATGTGCCTCTGCTGGTGGTGTGCTCGATGGTCCACGTGGCGCATACCATACCTGTGTTATGCGTTTGTGCGGTTGGTTATGTGGGGGTGTGGTCAATCACCATCGTGCCACATGTGTGTGTGTGTCCATGCTCCCAGCTGCATGGGTTCATAGGGTATGGCTTTGAGGTTTCGCGGAACACCCATATCCTGGCCATCCTTGTGTTTGTGGATGGTGGGACGCAGATCGTGTACTGCTTGTGTGCTTCTTCTGGTCGGCGACCTCCGTAGCGTGTTCTCCACGTGTACCCTACTATGGTGTTGTGGGTTGCTGCTGTGTACATTACACTCACGGGCCTGCGCTCGTGTGTACCTCTTTCTTTGTATATCTATGTACCTATGTTGTGGCCGTACGCTGCTCTCCCATGGACAGCCGTCTTCCCCATGTATCGCATATTTGCGGCTGACACATATAACTGTGGTACTTTGCATATCCACACATTGTCCATGCACTGTCCGTATTCCAGAACACCTCATAGACATCGCTGGATTACATGGCAGACAGCTATCCTTGCTGTCCTTACACTTTACCCATACATGACATACACCTTGTGTGTACTTGCCTATTAATGCTGTGTGTATGTCTATGTGTGCTGTATGCATGGCCGTGTGTGTGTCCCACTATAGCCATGTGTGCAGCTGTCGCCACTATGGGTATCCTTGTGGCCGCTGTCACATGTGCGTATGCACATACCTGCAGACTGTACTACCCCTTGCGGCGGCAGCGGCCTTAGATCGGCGGTGCCCTAGGCTGTGGGGCTACATGGCTGCGCCAGCACAACACATGGTGCACCCATCTTGATATACCTCGTGACCGCCTACTAGACAGGTGTCCCTACTGGGGCAGCGGCCTGGGCAGCCGCAGGATTGGCGTATGCCTACGGCGACTATGGGCACATCACAAGGCACATGTCTACAGTCGGTGTTTCTACGACGTCTAGGGTATTACACCACAGGAGGGACCTCCACAGCTATGCTGAAGAATGCGTATGTAGATAGATTATTAGGTGGAGGTTTGGCCACACACCAGGGCTGACCGATGGATAACTGTTGAGGCATCCTTTGTGAAGCAGGTGGAGCGAACACCCGTAACGGGAATGTAGTGTAGATGCAGATGTAGGGTTAACATACATTTGTCTACTCTGTCAGTTCTGTACCATTGTATTACAGTGATATGCTATGCATATCTTCCATATACATTGTTAGGTCTCTGATCGTTGTGGGGTCGGCATAGTACAATATCATGTGTCGTGTGTTCATAGGATGCCTTCTGAATTGTTGACATCGTGTGTGTCGTTAGCAGTCGTCTGTGCTTTCTATGCTGTGGCTACATGTTCATTGTTCGCATAGAAAGTGACAAATGGAAGTATGCGTGTGGATACTTAAAGCCTGGATGCTCCCATGTTATGTGTGCGTCTCACGGGGCCTACGGGTGATAAGCGCATACATGTCTAACCTTTGTATACCATGTGTGACCTGCCGTGCACGAAATGTTTCGTTGACTGTTGCATCTACCGATGTGTGACATGGTTTGTGGCCATAGGGTGCCAGCGGGTCTTTATTGTTGAGCATGTGTTTTCCATGGTCAATTGACATCAATCCTATTAATCCACTGAAGGATGTCTTTCATTGGTGGGAGCGCCATGGTTCGACCATCGTATGTCTTTCCCAGCTGGCGTTGATATTGTGCCATTGGTATGGTTCTACAGGTCACCCATCTGTTCTGCTGTATGGGCGTGCGATCCCGATTAATGTGCTCGCGGATTAAGGGCCGTATTTCTCGGTATCTGCCCAGCGGTCTGGCTTTGTATGGGGAGTGTCTACTGTAGTCCCTATCTGTATTTCCTGGGTTATGCCTTGTAACAGCTGTGGGATTCCCCCAGGTTTGCAGCTATGGGTGCCATCTTGGCCCTACGTTTGTCCATCTATGGGAACTGCCTACTGGACACTAGTATAGGGCTGTACACATTACACAGCTGCATTCATCATTTTCTGCGGGATGATTGCCATTATTAGTGCGAATGCGCATATGCCATGCCCACGTCCCTCACAGGCGGGACAACAAATCATCTGCCAATCCGCCGAGACCCATTTTGCATACCCACGATCCCATGTCTGCAACACTCGACAGTACCCATTGCACATCCTTCATGTGTGCGGAATGGGATGTGAGCATGCGTCTATTGACACGACGAGCTGGGGAGTCCTATTCATATGTCCTGCATGTCATGGACACTTGTCATCACCCTTGTACACGCTTGTGGTGCCCATATCTACCTGTGCGTAGTCACGGCTGTCACTTCTTCTGGTTACGCACGATAGCAGCCTGTCGCCAACACCTATGGACAAATATGTGGGTCCTACTATGGACACCGATGTGCATATGTAAAGTGTAGAACATGTTGGACCGTGTCCATTCGGCCAGTGGTTTTGACTGCGCTGTATGTTCCCCAGTCGCGGATGTCTGTTTGCCTACCCATGTTATGTAGTGCTCACGGAACCCGTGTCCTTCCACAATTAACCCATATGGTGTTACTGTAGTCCTGCAGGTTGGCAACTGCTTTATGTAAGCCTCAGAGGTCCCATTGTGAACTATCCGCCACTGTATTGCCATAATAACACAGCGGTACATGTAGAACCCATTTATTCATGACAAGATGTTCTTTATGAGTGGGAGCGCCATACTTTAAGCATGCTATGACCTTCCTAGTTGGCGTTGTTGGAGTGCCATTAATATGTGTTCCACAGGCCGCCCGTATGTTCCGCGGAGTGGAAGCGGGTGATCCCCATAGACTTGCTAGCAGCTTGGTTGCTGTATGCGCCGGGATTCTCACGGCTGGATGGATGTCTATGGAGTGTGTCTACTGTTGTTTCCAGCTGTATTTCCTGTGTTATGCCTTGCTACAGCTGTGTTATTTCACCAGGTTTGCTATTCTGGGTGCCATCTTGTCCGTCGTTTGTCCAGCCTTGGGAAATGCCTACTGGACACTGGTGTATGGCTGTACCCATTTCACACCTGCATGTTGCATTCTCCGGTGGATGATTGCCATTATTGGTGGGGGGTAAGCCATGTTCTGTACCCACATCCCTCCCACGGGGCGGGACAATGGATCCTCTGCCAATCATCTCCGACACCCATTTCTGCATACCCAAGATGCCATGGCTGCAACCCTCGACAGTAGCCATTGCAAATCCTCCATGTGTGCGGGAATGGGATGTGGACCCACATGTGTGGACTCGACAATCTGTGGATGTCTGTGCATATGTCCCTCATTTCATGGACAGGTGTCATCAACCTTGAACACGCTGGCGGTGCATTTCTGCTGCTGTGCCGTAGTCACGGCTGTAGTTCATCTTGGTCTCCTCGCAGAAGAAGAAATTTTTGGGTCCTACAATGGACACAAATGTGCATATGTAAAATGTAGAACATGTTGGACTGTGTCCATCTGGCCAGTGGTTGTGACCGCTGCTGTATGTTCCCCAATCGCGGATGTGTGTTTGACTACACATATTATGTTGTGCTCTGAAACCCGTGTCCTACTACGATTAACCCAAATGGTAATGATGTCATGCTGCAGGTTGGCAACTGCTTTAGGTAATCCTCAAAAGGCCCAGTAGGGCGTATCGCCACTGTATTGTCAATATAACACAGCGGAACATGTATACCCTATTTATTCATTTCACGGATGTTCGTTATATCCGTGAACGCCAGTCGTCAGTCTTCCTATGACCTTCCTAGTTAGAGTTGTTTCTGTGCCATTAGTATTTGTTCCTCAGGTCGCCCATTTGTTCCGCGGTATGGGCGAGTGATCCTCATGTTGTTGTGGGCAGACCCAGTGCCATGTCCCCCGGTATTATACGGCAGTCTGTCTTTGTATGGGGAGTGTCTACTGTAGTCCCTATCTGTATTTCCTGTGTTATGCCTTACTGCAGCTGTGTAATTCCATCAGGTTTCCAGTTATAGGTGCCATCTCGGTCGTACACTTGTCCATCCATGGGAATTGCCTACTGGACACTGATATAGGGCTGTACAACACTCACACCTGCTTTTACCATTATCCGGTGGATGCTTTGCATCATTAGTGGGGAGTAAGGCACGTGCTATACCGCATCCCTCCCGCAGGGCGTGACACCGGATTATCTGCCAAACAACATCGAGCCCCATATCTGCATACCCAGGATCCCATGGCTGCAACCCTCCACGGTACCCATTACACATCCGTCATGTGTGCGGGACTGGGATGTGTACGCACTTCTATGGACACGACAATCTGGGGATTTCTGTTCATATGTCCTGCATTTCATGGACAGTTGTCCCCAACCTTAAACACGCTGGTGGTGCATATGTCTAGCTGTGCGCAGTCAGGGCTGTCACTTCTTCTGCGTCGATGGCAGCTGGTCGATGCTGCGAATGGATCAATTTTGGAGTCCTACAATGGACACCGATGTGCATATGTAAAGTGTAGAACGTGTTGGACTGTCACCATCTGGCCAGTGGTTGTGACTGCTGCTGTATGTTCCCCAATCGTGGATGTCTGTTTGACTACCCATATTATGTATTACTTGGCCTGTCTATGTCCACGAGCGGTGGCGGAAATACAGCAAAACCACGACAATGGAGCCTAGTACCAGAACAGTCACAACTAAACAAAGCAAAAGGTACTAGTGGAAGAAAGCGGCTCCTTTTTTCTTTTTAGCAGCTTTATTAACAAAAGTAACGAACCAAGCAGCAACACGTAGTTTCAGCAAAACACTCCAAACACATTAGCGCTATGTCTCCACACCTGCGTTTTCGTTTGAATACACTTCCTCAGATGCACAATACTACAAGCTCTTCCCCTTCTGCTTAAATACTATTGCTGATTGAATAATTAATCCTAATAATACAATAAGTACTTAATTGCCATATTCTTCATATATTATACTATACATCACATTTACAAAGTGCCTTCATGTCTACCCTTGAAATCATGTTACAATTTATTACATTCCTGCTCACAACATTTTCTATAATTAATTATCAACTTTTATTCATGATATTCAAAACATTAAAATTTGACATTTTATATACAAAAATCTAAACATATAAAATATATCTACAATAATATATACAAACATACAAGTAAAAAACATCCAATGCCCTCTGGTGTCTGGATGAACACATTACAACCACTGTTTTCACAGTTATGCCCAAACTTAATACACTTCAAAGTTTACCCAGGTTCAAATTCATTTCTTACAGATACCCTTTCCCATAATTATCCTGTCACTTCTTTTTACCTTTTTCTCACAAAATAGTGCTGATTAATTATATATTTAATTATCTTTAATAATGTCTCAGTATCTTTAATCCCTGTTATAAATTTTCCAACTCAGAGCTTCGCTGCTCTTATTTTCAATACTGGGGCCAAAGATACATAATTATTCAACCCTGGTGGGTTATAAGCTTCCAAATGAAGTTGCCATAACAACTCTCTGTACTCAATTGTCTCCTCCCATTGTCCACCACGTATATCTTTGTTTACTACCTCTAACACAAAGAAGGTATGATCAGCTTCTTCACATTTTATTTTATGCTTGTACAGAGCATTACACATATCTTTTGTCTTCATCTCATAGTTATGCTCGTAGATTCTATCTCTTAGTCTTCTTTCAGACTTCCCCACATAAAATGCCTCACATTTCTTACAAATACTTAGGTATATTATACCTTTTGTTTGACAATTAACATATTGCTTACTCTGCACTAATATGTCCCTACTTTTCACATAAATGTATATCTTTATTGCAAATATTCGGGCACTGGGAGCACCTCCCACATTTATATGTGCCTTTTCTCTCCCTGGAAGTATTGTTTTCCTTAATTCTTCTTTCAAACAAATGTTTCAAATTTCTCCCTTTTCTATATGTACATTTCAAGGGTTGTATAAACAGACTTCTTAAATCAGAGAATTCACCAAACTGTACCCATTCTTCCTCCACTATTCTTTGTATGACCTTAGCCTCCCCACTATAATCTGTTATAAAGTTATTTCTTAACTCAAAATTGTTCTTGTCGAGGTTGGTCACCTTCTCAAGGTCATCTTCCTGTCCTAAAATAGGCCGATATTTGTCCAGTCTTCCTTCCCTTACTTCCTTCTCAATTTCATCTATTAATTTCCTTGGGTAGCCTCTATCTAAAAACATCCCTCTTAGTTTCATACACTCTTCCTCATAATCACTGTCCCTAGAGGTCATCCAACTACCTCGAACATACTGCCCTTTTACTATTCCCTTTTTGTGGTGGTGGGGTGTGGAAATACAGCAAACCTTGTGTCCTGGTCATCTTCATAACAGACATTATTGCATATATATCAGGCCAAAACAGACAATGACACTAAAGATACACTCCACAGTCAAATGATACAGAGCTCTTTCACCCACTGACATGAGGCATCGTCGGAGTACAAAATACATTGGATAGTCGTCCCTTATACACTTCCTTCAGAGTCAGTTCGAAGTCACTTAATCAATAAACCTGCTCATAGTTAAGTAGACAGTGCTCCAGGTCTTGATGATAGCGTGACATATACTGATCAGTGTTGCATACATTACTTAATGGAAACAATAATTCACCATCGATGTGTTAATGTATCTACAATATTGGTAAATACAATCAGTATCCGGACACATAGTTGATAATTGTTGAGAGTGCACCTTAGGATGTAGTGTGTTGATCAGGTTGTTGTATATCGATGTGTATATTAGTAGCATTACGATAACAAAGCATGGAATCGATAGGTACTATTTAAGCATATATTTCACAATTGTGAATGTAAGCGTGTGGAGGAGACATCCGTAACCTTCTCTGGTTCCACTGGATCACACCGCGCACGTACACTCGCATGTCCGGATTGTGTGTTACGCGCAGCGCGCACATGCATATCCGTATTCCGTTATATATGTTTACAGTGTCTGTGTGGTTACGTGTTTTGCGTTACTTGTGACTATTCGGTAACATATGTCTGATCCGATTGGCGGACGTGTGCAGAAAGCACTGACAGCTTTATATATGTAGCGGTGTTTGCAGCATGGGCGCTTTACGTGCGTGCACATCTATATGTTCTATAGTCATGATTCCAGCGTGACTGCAGTCACGTTTGAGACTACTGTGACCAGTGCACGTTAGCTGTTCGTTGTCATTAATATGCATACCCGTGGGACCTATGTACATTTGCATATCACCCCCGCACACCGCGTCACAGGCATCCATTCCCCTGCTGGGAAAGGTGCGGTACTGCATGTTGAACATTCCTAATTCCCCTCGCTCATGGCCCAGGATGCATATGTCGTCACCACAGGGCTGTTCAGATGACAGCTGCTTATATCCCATATGCATACAGGCCTTGATTGTCAGGGTGTTGCTGTGGTGCTTTGGGTTTGGTCTTGTCCGCCCACAATGCGGGACCGCCCTGACCCTGTCTGAATGTTAGATGAGTCACATGGGCACGTCTTGTCCGTCTCCATGGTACTATGTCACGGCCCCAATTAGTCTTAACCGTGTGCTCGAATGTCCGGTGTATCCGTTGTAGATCTCGTTATACTAATTGCACACGGTCTGATCGAAGTAACCTACTGCCATTACTAACCCTCGGTATGTATGGGCTGTGTCGCAATATTACAAGGGTTTGACATTGCGTGGCGGCGTTCACTGAGCCACAGACATGTCCGTTGCTTTTTGGCCCGGTTCGCTGTGCTACACACATTTAACATGGCGTAACAGGTTGAACAGCTCGAACCACGAGGACATCGGGTTGTCCGTCGTTGTCTATTATTGAATGTCTCTGTGGAGTTTGTTTCACAAGGCGACACATTGTCGGCATTGTTAGCGGACATCTCGCGCAATGCGTCCGCACCGGCCGGGTGGTGACGTATGTCTGCCTTTGCCCGGCGAACAGGCATTATGCTGTGCCATTCTGTCTGGGGATATATGGTTTCCTTCCTTACGTAGATGATGTGCCATACTAGCAATGTCCCTAGCGATGACCAGCGTCTGGGTGTGGGTACTGCTGTATTACCCACGAGAAGAGTGGCCTTAGGGTAAGTGGTGACCTAGGCAGAGGTTGCCACCGATCGTCACCGCTACCCCCTCCTGGTCAACCTACACCACTTAGAATCTGGACAGGTGCCCGAGTATAGCAACACCCTAGGCGACTACCTACTTGGGCTATGCCTAAGGCCGGCTATGTGTGTGGTCCCTTGGGCATCGGACTCGGGAACGTGGCACGTCTGCCGTTGGTATGTCCAGCATTACCCACATCCGGCCCCAAGGCAGTTAACACAACATCCATGGGTCCACATGGTGTCCCAGCTGTGCACTCCGGGAACTCTGTGGAATTTAACCCACACCGGACAGCTGTGTAATCCTAGCCTCACCTCAGGATCGTACCTGAGTAGTAGCACAGGGCGACTGTAGTCACACTCCACATAGATGGTGCCTCCACTGACCCTGGGTATTACCATACCATTAGTTTGACAAGCCTTATCTGCAAAGCCATGGAGATGGATCATAATGGGACACATAGATGAGGACATAGGGGACCCGCATACTTTGGATACAACCCAGTTTAGCTTGGTCATAGTCAGATCATGCCCTTTACACGTGTTTCACTTTGTAGAATCAGTCACCAAGGCCATTGCTGAGGGTAAACCAGTCCATACAGCCTACCTCAACCCGGCAGAGGCCGTCGACACAATACCCCCTCGGGTATACTTGATAAACCCGTCATCTTGAATGTAAGTCCATACATCGCCCTATGGGTTGCAAGCGGGCTAGGTCACAGAACACACATGGCCATAGTTGCTGGCGCCATGTCATACTCACAGCCAGTCACAGGTGGTGTCCCATGGGGCTCAGTCCTGGGTCCACTATTTCCAGCATCTCGTTTCCAATGTACACGCACACACAGGGGGGTTATGGGTGACAATGTTTGCATACGACTGCAAACCGGATGCCAGAGTCAGACACACATCTGACACAGATATCCTTCAGGAGTGCCTCACAGATGTGGATAAGTGGTACCAGAGACATGTCCTACAGCTAAATGCCAGGAAATGCATAGGCATACCCTTCGGGATGAACAAGGTTACCCGAGCTACCATATAGGTGGCAGTCCACTGAACACGGAGGGTTACCAGTGATCTGGGGACACGTGTTGTTGTTAACCGTTCGTTAGACACACATGTTGCTAACATAGTTGGGTAGGCCTTCCACATTGGCCACATCATCATGAAGGGATTCACATCTAGATCAGGGAGGTCATTGTCCCCTTGTACTCATCACTCAATAGACCTATGATTGGGTACAATGCCCGTTCAGAATGTATCTGACCCAACACCTGCAGCAGCTGGAAGGCAACAACAGTTCTTCGACAAGCGGATGCAGGGTCTCAGGTATATGTGTTATACTGACCGACTGAAAGTATTCCAGCTGTATACAGTTGCATACCAGTTGCCCAGAGGTGACCCGTGCCTGGCATGCGGCTACGTCGAACCAGATCTGATGACTATGCTTCACGGAAATAAGGTAGATCCTCAGAACCACAAGGGCAGCTGGCGTACACCTTGACACTGTCATTAATCGAGCGTGTTGTTGGGACGGATTCATCACCCGGACACTCACTATGCTGTGGAGCGACATCCCAGTACATGTAAGGGCAAGCACCTCGCTGGCCTTCTGTTAGTATTTACACATGGATGTCTGCATTGATTTCTTTCTGTAACCTTGTAAATGAATGTTACATTAGCACATTGTGAATCTTTACATTTCGTTGGTCTATTTTACAGTACTCATATTCATACGGTTTATGTGTATATATTATGGTTCATTCATATTACTAGGTGTCTGCAGTTCTGTTAATATATTGGCACAATCCGTAGGACATATACATGTAGCTTACACAGTCAGAGATTTGGAAAACATTTTATGTTGGTTCATGTTTCATATATGTACATATTTTTCCATTTTCCGGTGAATACTGTACCTTCGAACAATGTCTGTTGTCCTCACTGTGTGGGATGTGTAACCCAAGTAAGGTTTGTTCGCTTGTCTGCCTTTAAGGCATGTAATTAGTACCTAGCACATCTAATGTACCAACCAATTAATGCTTGTAAATTTAGTAGGTTGAACTACATTGTATGTAGTCTGAATAAGTCTGCTTATGAAGCAGGCGAAGTGTGCTCAAGACAATATGGTGACTGCCTTTAATTATTGGTGTGCTCTGGTTGGTCACTGTCGGTCCCTACGGTACCTCGTCTTTGCTTTGGACTTCATCGGCTGGTTGTCTGTGTTTCTTGTATGGAGAATGTCAACTGTAGTCCCTATGTGTATGAGTTGTGTAATGCTTTACTACGGCAGTGTAATTCCACGGGTTTGCATTTATGTGTGCCATCTTAGTCATACGCTTGTCCATCCATGTGAATTGCCTACTATACACTGGTATGGGGCTGTACACATTTCACACCTGCATTTTGCATTCCCGGAGTATGGTGTGCATTATTAGTGGAGAGTGGCGCATGCTACGCACCGTCCCTCCCACGGGCGGACAAAGGATTGCCTTTGAAACAACACCGAGGCCTGATTCTACATACCCAGACTCCCTTGACTGCAACAGTGGACAGTACCCATTACACATCCTTCATGTGTGCTGCAGTGTGATGTGTGCGCAGCTGTATGGACCCGATACCCTGGGTATTTCTGTGCATGTGTGCTGTAGTTCATGGACAGCTATCATCAACATTGAACACGCTTGCGTGCCTATGTGTACCTGTGGCGTGGTGGCGACAATTAGATCACATGAGTAATGCAGGAAGCTAGCAGGCATGCTCTGAACAGAATTTTGGGTCCTACAATGGACACCGATGTGCATTGTCAAGTTAGATGTTGCTGGACTGTGTCCACCTGCCCAGTGCTTTTCACTGCTGGTGTATGTTCCCCAATCGCGGATGTCTGTTTGACTACCCATTCCACATGGTGCTACATAACCGCTGCGTTAGTACTGTGAACAAATGACATACATCCAAAGATGGTGGTTACCAACTGCTTCATATAAACCTCAGACATCCCAATGGGACATATCCGTCACTATATTTCCAATATAACACCACCAGAACATGTTGCTTACCTATGCATTCATGTAACCATGTTGTCTTCGTAGGTGGGGATGCCATAGTTTACACATCCTACGTGGCGTTGTGTGTGTGCCATTAGTATGTGTTCCACAGGTCGCACATCTGTTCCGCTGTATGGTAGCGGGTGCTCCTCAGTCTGTTGCTGGCAGATTGAGTGCTGTGTACGCCGGTGTTGGCACGCGAGTCCGGCTCTGTATGTGGAATGTCAACTGTGGTCCCTATGTGTATTTCCTGTGTCATGCCTTACAGCGGCTATGTCATTTACCCGGGTTTGCAGTTGTGGGTGCCATCCTGGCCATACGGGTGTCCATCCATGACAATTGCCTACTGGACACTAGTATAGGGCTGTACACATTCCACACCTACATTTAGCATTCTCCGGAGTATGTTTTGCATTATTAGCGGGGAGTAAGGCAGGTGCTACGCACACATCCCTCCCACAGGGCGGGAGGAAGGATTGCCTGCGAAACAACACCGAGCACAGAGTCTACATACCCAGAATCCCTTGACCGCGACAATTGACAGTACCCATTACACATCCGTCCTCTGTGCGGAAGTGTGATGTGGATGCAGTGCTATGGACCCGGTACCCTGTGTAATTCTGTGCATCTGTGCTGCATTACATGGACAGCTATCAGCAACATTAAACACGTTTGCGGTGCATATGTGTACCTGTGACGTCAATGAGTTCACTTAAGTGTTGAAAGAATGCGGCATTCCTGTCTTTAGACAAATTTTTGGGTCCTACATTGGACACCACTGTGCATATGTAAAGTGTAGAGCTTGTCGGACTGTGTCCTTGTGAGAAGTGGGTTTCACTGAGACTGTGTGTTCAGGAATCGCGGATGTCTGTTGGACTACCCATTCCACATGGTGCTACATAACCAGGTGATGTAGTACTGTGGACAAATTACATACATCCAACGATGCTGGTTAGCAAATACTCAATTTAAACCGCAGGCGTCCCACTGGGACATATCCGTCACTGTATTTCCACTATAACACCACCAGAACATGTTGCTTACCTATGCATTCATTTAACCATGTTGTCTTCATAGGTGGGAAAGCCATAGTTTACATATCCTACTTGGCGTTGTGTGTGTGCCATTAGTATGTGTTCCACAGGTCGCACATCTGTTACGCTGTACGGTAGCGGGTGCTCCTCAGTCTGTTGCTGGCAGATTGAGTGCTGTGTACGCCGGTGTTGGCACGACGGTCCTGCTTTGTATGTGGAATGTCAACTGTAGTCCCTATGTGTATTTCCTGTGTTATGCCTTCCTGCGGCTATGTCATTTACCCGTGTCTGCAGTTGTGGGTGCCATTCTGGCCATACGGGTGTCCATCCATGACAATTGCCTACTGGACACTACTATAGGGCTGTACACATTCCACACCTACATTTAGCATTCTCCGGAGTATGGTTTGCATTATTAGCGGAGAGTAAGGCAGGTGCTACGCAGAAATCCCTCCCACAGGGCGGGTGAATGATTGCCTGCGAAACAACACCGAGCACAGAGTCTTCATACCCAGAATCCCTTGACCGCAACAATTGCCAGTACCCATTACACATCCGTCATGTGTGCGGAAGTGTGATGTGGATGCAGTTCTATGGACCCGGTACCCTGGGTTTTCTGTGCATCTGTGCTGCATTACATGGAGAGCTATCAGCAACATTAAACACGCTTGCGGTGCATATGTGTACCTGTGACTACAATGAGTTCCGTTAGGTGATTAAAGAAGGCGGAAGAGCTGTCTTTAGACAAATTTTGGGTCCTACAATGGACACCACTGTGCATATGTAAAGTGTAGAGCTTGACGGACTGTGTCCTTGTGAGCATTGGATTTCACTGATACTGTGTGTTCAGGTATCGCGGATGTCTGTTTGACTACCCATTCCACATGGTGCTACATAACCAGCTGATTTAGTACTGTGAACAATTGACATACATCCAAAGATGCTGGTTACCAACTGCTTCATATAAACCGCAGACATCCCAATGGGACATATCCGTCACTGTATTTCCAATATAACACCACGGAACATGTTGCTTACCTATGCATTCATTTAACCATGTTGTCTTCATAGGTGGGAATGCCATAGCTTACATATCCTACTTGACGTTGTGTGTGTGCCATTAGTATGTGTTCCACAGGTCGTACATCTGTTCCGCTGTACGGTAGCGGGTGCTCCTCAGTCTGTTGCTGGCAGACTGAGTGCTGTGTACGCCGGTGTTGGCACGAGAGTCCGGCTCTGTATGTGGAATGTCAACTGTGGTCCCTATGTGTATTTCCTGTGTCATGCCTTACCGCGGCTATGTCATTTACCCGGGTTTGCAGTTGTGGGTGCCATCCTGGACATACGGGTGTCCATCCATGACAATTGCCTACTGGACACTACTATAGGGCTGTACACATTCCACACCTACATTTAGCATTCTCCGGAGTATGTTTTGCATTATTAGCGGGGAGTGAGGCAGGTGCTACGCACACATCCCTCCCACAGGGCGGGAGGGAGGATTGCCTGCGAAACAACACCGAGCACAGTGTCTACATACCCAGAATCCCTTGACTGCAACAATTGACAGTACCCATTACACATCCGTCATGTGTGCGGAGGTGTGATGTGGATGCAGTTGTATTGACCCGGTACCCTGGGTATTTCTGTGCATCTGTGCTGCATTACATGCACAGCTATCAGCAACATTAAACACTCTGGCGGTGCATATGTGTACCTGTGACGACAATGAGTTCAGGTGCGCATTGAAATAAGACATAATTTGGTTCTTTCCACAATTTTGGGTCCTACAATGGACACCACTGTGCATATGTAAAGTGTAGAGCTTGTCGGACTGTGTCCTTGTGAGCAGTGGGTTTCACTGATGCTGTGTGTTCAGCAATTGTGTATGTGTGCTTGACTACCCATACTGTGTTGTGCTACAGGAAACATGTCTTCCGACACCAGAAACCAATGCTATACATCCATTGTTGCAGGTTAACAACCACTTTCATACCATACCCAGAGGTCACGATTGGGAGGTATTGCCACTTTATTATCGGAACAACACCCCAGACTGTGTACATCATGGGAACTTTAGGCCAGTCTTACCGGCCATTTCCAATTGTAATTGGCAGACACATGTCAATACATGTATGATAACACATATTGTCATGCAGAAGTTGATCTATGTTATTTGGACATTGGCTTCTGCTTTTGGCATCCGTTGCTGTGAGTGTTGCCAGTTAACATACACATTGCTTGCTCAGAGGCAGACTACACACTACTGCGCAGTACTGTGGTCTCCTTTAAGGACCCTGAGCCAGTGGTCAATGGTACAGCAGCCACTGCATCAATCACATTTGCCATCTACCAGTACCTACAGGACTGCATGTACCAGGCATTCACTTACCCAACTGTGGTTCATTGTACCAATGCCAAGCGTCCAGTGTGGTGTACCCCAGCCATACACATGATGTACAACACGAGGAGGTGGCTACTACAGGGTGGAGCAGACACCTTGTGAGGTGTGACACCCTTGGTCATCATATGTGTAGAGTTACACAATGTCATGGGATTGTCCAGGGCACATTCCACAGATATACCTACATGGACCTGGCTGACAATCATACCACCTTCAGTTGCTATGCTCGACACCTGTGAGGTCACTACCACATATGCTCTGACTGGGTTCACATAGAGGTGGGGTTTACTCAACATACACACATTGCCGACATACAGGCTGACAGGTCCAGTGAGGACATCTCCACACCCTCCACCACACATGTGGAGATGTCTGTACCAGCGGTTTGTGGTCACCAAATGTTCTGTGACACACAGGTGGGACATGCTCTCTCCAGGGTAGTGTGAAAAGCATCCATGAGACCAGATGGTGAGCCCGCTGTGTACTCCACTATCTCATTTGGGATTAGGACCCACAGTTAGGACAGCTATTTCTTTATAGCCTCACCTCAGGTAGGGAGCCCAGGTTGTATCGCATGACAACTGTATTCCCACATCACAGGGCCAATGCCTCCACTGAGGCTGGTTATTACTGTCCCAGTACCCTGAGGAGACCTATCTGCATAGACATGGGGTGGGATCATACTGCGGTTCGTACATGACTGCATAGGGGACATACATACTTCGCATCCCACACGGTTTGTCTTGTTCAGGGGCGGTTCATGCCTTTAAGACATGGTTGACATTTTCGGGACGGTCACCCAGCCCATTGCTGGGGCTGTTGCAGTCCATACAGCCTACCTCGTCCTGGCAAAGGGCTTCATAACATTACCCCCTCAGGTAACGTTAATGAAACCATTGGCTGGGATGTGAACATGTACATCACAGAATGTGTTGTAAACTGTCTATGTGACACAACCCACATGGTCAGAGTTGCTGGCTGCATGTCAGACCAACTGCCTGTCACAGGTGGTGTCCCATGGTGCCATTCCGTGGGTGCACCCCTGTCATACATCTACATTTCCACGGTACAGGCACACACGGCGGTGTTATGGGTAACATTGTTTGTAGATGCTTGCAGAACAGATGCCATACTGGGACGGACATCTGACACAGATATCCTTCGCAGGGGCCTCCCGGATATGCATATCTGCTGTCAGGGACATGTCCCACAGCTGACTGGTACATAATGCAAAGTCATACCTGTCGAGGGGTAGTAGGTCACCCCTGTACAACGTATGGGTGGCTGTCCACACAGCACAGGGGTGACTACCAGGGATCAGGGGACAGGGTTTGTCGGTCGCCTTTCATTCAACACACACATTGCTATCGTGGTTCTGTGGGACTTCTACATTGACCACCTGTATGTGCAGGGAGTCACATCTGACTTCACAGCCCGACACGTACACACGGTCACTATATAGCATAGAACTTCACTTATTTGCCTAAGTATGAGCTTATTGTTGTGGCAGTTTGGTAGCTTATTCTGTTTCTTGGGACATTTAGGTATTTCAGTTACGGAGATAACCGATTCAGGCTACAATTACATTAAATACGGGAAATCATTATGACCTACACTCTTCGCACACTTCCCGTTTTTAATGCTTTATTTTAGGAACACGTATGCCAATACAGGGACTGCCCTCGCAAAGTGGGACGGTTGGTGACCTTAGTCGCTACTCCTGTGTCGGTGCGGCGTGCTGACATGCTGCTGTACACCTTCTCTGACTATGCACACTCACAGTACATTGCTGTACGGACACGGTATTACGCGTATCCTTTGCTCCTTGGACAGGTACATTTCGGGCTGCGTGGGTTTTATTTGCTTCTCTGTTTAGTTAGGACGGGTACTTTGTTGCATACTCTGCGGACATTTCATTCTGCACGGGCCATGGCTGCAGCCATTTCTATTCTGGGCGGACTATGGCGGACAGCACGTTAGGTTGCTCTTCGCCTGCCTGCTTAAACACGCCTACTGACGCATCCTACTTGGGCTCGCTCACGTACACTACGCACATGCCTGTGTTTACGGTGCACTCTCATTAATATGCATATGGCGCTACTGCGCCGGCTATGCAATGCACCGCCGGCGCAAGCCTTACGCCGGCTTTGCGCCGAGCTTCATGAATCCCGGGGATCATCAATAAAACGTTTATAAAACATATTTTTCATAAAAATCCTTTCATAAATATGGATTCTTTCCCATCCTTGCATAAAAATATTCGCATAATTAGGTGCTATGGCTGCACCCATAGCCACACCATTAATTTGCTTATGCATCCTATCATTAAATTAAAAAAAAATTGCAGCTCAAAATCAAGTCCAACATTTCCATTAGAAGACTAACCATCCCTTTGGATAGTTTGTTAGACTTAATAAGTTCCAGCCTCACTATTTCGATTCCCTCATCGTTAGGAATAACAGTATATAGTGATTTAATATCAAGGGTAACTAGCAAATCTTCTCCAGTTACTTTCAAATCTTTGATCTTATTTTTAAAATCAAATGAATCCTTGATATAAGCAACATTTTCTATCACAGTAGGCTGCAAATGCTTGTCTACATAGATGGCCATCACTTCTGTTTTGCTACCACTACTTGTAACTACTGGACTCATAGATGGATAGTCTAAGTCTTTATGTATTTTTGGCTGACCAAATATTCAACTTATTCTAGGTGCCTCTACAATTAAAAAGCATCTAATTTGTTCAGTAATGCGTCCTGTTAAAAACCATTCTTCAATTTGACCATCCATGAGACTATAATCTTTCTTAATTTCATTAAAGGATACCTTTTTATAAAAGAGTATGTCAGCCAACATTTCTTCCATTTTATTTACTTAAACATTTCTATCTAAAATCACAAAAGCACTGCCTTTATCTGCCTTAGTAATTAAAATGTCTTCATTATTTAACAAAACATTCAGCAGCTCTTTTTGCTTCATACTCAAATTAAAATACTTGAAATCAGATTTATTTTCTAACAACTCTGTTATTTGTTGTTCACATAACATTTGAAATAATTCAAACTCTTTTCTTAAAAGAGGGTTATAAATGCTTGGTTTTACAAAACATCCATGTTCATTGGTTTTATCAGGCTATAATACTTTAAAATTTAGCTTTCTCACGTAGTCTCTGAGTGCATTTATAGTGTTGCACTTATTCACCCTTTTTGAAGGAACAAAATTCCATCCTTTCTTTAGTTTTGTTTGTCTTTTTGGCTTTTCCCGGTTAGGGGTCGCCACAGCGGAACTCCAGTCCGCTAATGATTGGCAGTCAATTTTTATGGTGCCAAGTTGCCAGTCCAATGCCCAACCTTCAGCGAAGGCACGCCCATTCATGCATGTCTTTCGGAGGCCATCCAACCGCGGGGAGGACATGCAGACTCCACACAGATGGCACTCCAGCCAAGAACCGAACAGGAGAACCTCTTGCTGTGAGGCAACAATGCTACGACATAATTCCTCACTCAGAACTATATTAGACAAATTAACAATGACAAAAGCAGCATTATTAGTACCTGCTTCACTCAGCATTTGTTGTGCTTCTTCTTCGTATTGCGCTGAGTATATTGGTGTGGTACTGACGCTACTTCTGCCCAAGTTCTGCTGTCCTTCCCATTGCGTTGATATACCCTCACGAGTTGACTGGTTTTGTCTTTCTGAAAATCCTCACTCTTATTTGGAACATCATTTTGTTTATGATTATTATTAATAGTAGTTGGTTCATTAGATATATTAACATTTTCATTTCTGCTTGCTAGTCTTTTGGACTTCCTCAGAGGATTCTCTCCTTCTTGTATGCCTTCCGTTTCCATTCGTTGAACGTCCACTGACATCACCGATGACGTATTGGTTCCTCTCTCTGTCTCGGACTGCCTACTTGCATCTACACCTTTGTAATCTGCTTTATCTCACAGATATTTATTGATTTTACGCTTTTTAACAACTCATTTTCTTTTTCTAATTTATTTTCTATAACCGTTAATTTAGAATCAAAGTTCTCAGATGTCAAAGCATCTTTCAGCTTGAAAAACATTGATCTAATGTTTTTATTTAGATCTTCTATTTTCCTTCTGTTGAAATCTAATAATAACTCAATATATTGCAGTCCAGTTTGTTTATTTAATTCAACCCATTTTTTTAACAAATTCAAGAGGGTAATCGGTACCAGCTGGCATTACTGAAACCCTTAACCCTTTGGGAACTCTCTGCATTTTTAAACAGCAGTTGAAATATACATTGTCCCACTGCAACCTTTTGAGCTTAAGTAAGTCTTTTTCAAGCTGAGTAAACATTTCAAAGTAATTAATAGATGCTGCATGAACATAGTTGGATGATTTTAATCCTTCAAAAGGATTTGAAGGAGGTGCTAACCAACCATTTAGCGTTTCATTGAATCTTACAAAGCCAGCCACATTGCTAAGGCCAGCACCCGATGACAAGGATGTTACAGAATGGTTTACTCTACCTTCTTGATTAAGTAGAATGGAACCATTAGGAGTGTCAGTTAATACTCCACCTGTAGTCAGGGTTAAGAAACTAGAACTTCCTTGGCTATCCATGTAAAACAAGTAAAATCACAAAGAACACACCTCAGTGGAACAAGTATGAAACTCAAAAAAAAAAACACAGGTGATAGCCAGGTAGTTTAGCGATTTAATGAACCAAATTTCACAATCCACACTACACAGTTAGCAGTTTCATCCATCAAGGACTTCTTCAGACTGAATAACGTGATATAAAACATTACAACATAAATAGTATTTAAAAAAGAACACATGACTTTAATAATGATGTAACTTCCTTCTTTTTAAATAAGCTACATCAGATCTGTCGTTTAACCCAGGTGGATAGCAAGCATTCAGCTTAACCTGCCATACATACTCTTTCCACCCAAGTTCTTCTTCAGCATCAAATCTGTTCTTAACATTTGTAGCTTCATCTAACACTATAAATTAAAAATCAACTTTACATTCTGAATTGTTTTTATAGTGCTTTGCTAACGCATTTTTTAATCTTTCATACCCACAGCATATTTATGCTCATAAATACACCTATTAAATTTATAGTGTTAAATGAAGTTACAAATGTTAAGAACAGATTTGATGCTGAAGAAGAACTTGGGTGGAAAGAGTATGTATGGCAGGTTAAGCTGAATGCTTGCTATCCACCTGGTTAAATGACAGATCTGATTTTTAGCTTATTTAAAAGGAAGGAAGTTGCATCATTATTAAAGTCATGTGTTCTTTTTTAAATACCATTTATGTTGTAATGTTTTATATCACATTATTCAGTCTGAAGACGTCTTTGATGGATGAAAGTGCTTACTGTGTAGTGTGGATTGTGAAATTTGGTTAATTAAATCGCTAAACTACCTGGCTATCACCTGTGTTTTTTTCTAGTTCTTTATATACACAAGACTGTTGCTGATAAGATTTACTTGCATGGACTGTTTTACTTGATTTTGAAATGGCATGTGTATGCAGACTCATTTGAAATAGACATATTTGATGATTAGTCATAAGTTATGTTAAGTGGAAGCCATGGGCGTGAGAATATAAGTATTTTTTACAAATGTTGTTTTTTGTATGGAAAGGTTGTAGAAATTTAAACAGAAATGACACAGTGATGCAGGCCTTATGTTTACATCTTGAAGGGGTTATTGAGCAGCTTTGTATGTGTTTATTTGCTAGTTAGTATGACTTCCATCAGGGGTGTCTGAGTGCTATTAATATAATTATGCCTTTGATAGTATGAGAACTGTTTGTTATATATAAACATGCATGTGTATTTTATTTAGGTACTTAATATGTTAATTTATTAGCTTTTCAGCTTTGTATTATAGGCTGAATGTTTTATATTTGTTTTTTTATGATGAATGTGCTACTTGGGATTTTGCAAGCTTGAGTTTAGGTCAGGTGATTAGTATAACTGAAGAGTCAGCTGATTGTTTTATATGTTATGTGACTACTCCTAGTATTTTTCTTGGTTTATGGAGACTTAAATACAAGTATTTTGAGATATTTTATTGTATTTGAAGAAGCTTTGTGGAAGCAACGCGAAAGTACTCATACTTCATTAAAGTTATCTTTTAACTGCCGTGTCTACCGCCTCCTTGGTTTTGCCTCTCAGTTATGATTAATGACAAAAACAAAAAAAAAAATCAGAAAATAGTCAAAATGATATGGATGAACTCTTTGCATTTTAGGATCCCATACTGAAATGCCAGCTCTCATAATGCTGAGTGCCGACAGACTGAAAAACAGCAAACCTTGAACATCACTTTTCTCTCTTAAAAGTTTGTTTTTTCAGGAGAGCAAGCCCCTTCACACACACACACACACACACACACACACACACACACACACACACACACACACACACACACACACACACACACACACACACACTCTGAGCTTATATATACCCTGCCATACCTTGAAGAAAATGGAATATTCCAAGAACTGGCCATCTCAGATTTAATATATGTAAGTATACTTTTTCGGCTATTCAGTCGCTGTATTTTGGGATTCGCCCTAGAGGATCCCAACATTTCAAACAGTTATCACATTTTAGACAAGGCATTAAGGCCTTAGTGACAATTAAATGAGAGATTTTAGTGAATTGGCAAAGAAGGAGCCAAGCAATGGGAGTGAGGTATGAAGGCAAGTGAAGCAGAAGTTAGGGGAAAGTGAAAGCTGCTAGATAAAGACTGGGAGACAGTGCTGCATTTACAGCATCTGTATACAGTCTGATAGAGTCAGATATCCCTGAAGAAAAATCTGTGAAACTGGAGGGATTTAGAAATAGGAAACTGATATATATTAAAATAGCAGGGTAAAACTGCTATCCCCAGAGGTCACTCTCTTTTGAATGGGCATTACTAGGATATAAAGCCTGCACTGTCAACTGGATATAGGGCATGGGTGCCCAAACTATCTGGTTCTTTTCTCCCTATCCCACCTCCAGAACCCCCTAGCTTGAGCCTGGCAAACCTTCCTGCATAAACCATTTCTGATTGGTTTATTGATCCCCCACTTAACTCATACAACAGAGCCAGCCTGCTCTGTTCACCCTCGCTATGCTTGGGCTCACTCCCCTCCCCTACTCCCATTCTCATCCACCCCTGACATCATTTTCTTTATTCTATCCCCCAGCAAAACACTCCCCACACACACACCCTTCCCTCCAACCCCTAATCTCCAATCAGATTCCTCCTATCTTCACCCTCCTCCCCTCCCTACCCTCACCTATTAACACTAATTGAAAAGCCTCAACTTCACCAGATACCTACCTATTGCATGCTAATTTCATCTGCTCCTACCTTTATATTTTCACCTCAACTATTTCTGCAACTAACCCACTCCTCATCCACATGATTACCACACTCCACAATGACTTCCTTCATCCTCCTAATAACACTACTAACTACTTCTACCCTAACTATCTCATATAGCCTCTCCTCTTATAGCTTCCCCCTGAAACCCAGCTACCAGTCTCCAACCTCTACCAATCCTCCTCTCTTCCCACAACTCCCTCTGAAAACAAAGTCTATTACTTGGAAGCCCATCTTCCCTAAAGTAAAATCAAAGTACTACTTACTTGACATACCTACACCACTTCCTATTACTGATCACCCTTCTTCTAGCAGGTGACATCCACCCCAACCCAGGGCCAGACCTCCCCTCTACAACCAGTACTATCACCACACAGTCCACCCCTCCCCAATCCAATATCCCCCCAAAACACATCTCCCTATTATCCATTAACATGAGAAGCATAATGAACAAAACCACAGAATTCCATTCCTGTATATCCCAACAGTCCTAACACATCATAACCCTATGTGAAATTTGGCTAAAACCCCATATTCCAGATGAAGACATCCTCCCTCCTGGTTATAACATTTTACGGCTTGACAGAACCCCAAAAAAAGGAGGTGGCATTGCCATCATGTTCTCTAACCACCTTACAATTGCCACTGTAACTGTCTCCTCCTTCTCCTGCAGAACCTGTCATTGCAAACTGTAAACTAAGTACTCATACCTCTTTTAACATAGCTGCAATCTACATACCACCAGGCGATAACATAGCAGTGCGAGAAAACATCCTTTCATTGTTCAGCTAAGAACTTCCCACTAAAACTATTCTCATGGCTAATGTTTACATTAACTGGTTAACCCTATCCACTGACTCTCCCTCCTCCTCCATTAATCTTCATGGTTTCACCCAACTAATATTCACACGTACTTATACCACCAAATCCTTTACTCATTCCTCCATCCTTGACTGGATTCTAGTAACCCATCCCCAGAAATATCACTTCCCAGAAACTCTTCCAAATACTCTTAGTGACCACTGCGCAACTAAAGTCCTCTGTTTCACTCCTCACATGTGTAGACCAAATAAGATCAACGCATGTCATAAATTAACAAACTTTGACTCTGACAAGTTAAACAGCCATCTCTCAAGGATCAACTGGTCATTCCCCAGACAGTTACCCCTTGATGAAATTGTATTACAGTTTAACCTCATATTCCTTAACATACTCAACTCCCTAGCCCCCATACGCAACATTAGAATAAAAGCAATCACATCCCCCTGGCTAACAAATGCCACTTGCTCCCTAATGGCTCAAAGGGATAAAACCTGGAAGCTCTGGGCTAAAACTAAACTCCCCTCCCACCTCCAACATTACAGACAACTATGTAAGCTTGCAAAGAAAGCCATCACCACTGATAAGAGAAACTACTACACAATCCCTCCTGAATCACATCTTAATAACCCTAAGAAGTTCTGGCATACAGTTAACCAAATCCTTCATCCAGGTAACCCCTCCTCATCCCAACTTAACCCTACAAACACACCTCTTAAAACTGCCACTGACTTTAACTCATATTTTATAGACATAATAAGAAAATTAATGAACCATCCTAATTCCAACACCAACACCACCCTACCCACAACCCCCTAAAACATTCCATCACTTCCCCAACCTTCTCCCTAAAAACAGTATCTACTACCTATATTAAATCCATGCTTCTTAAACATAAACCATGCTCCCCCTCAACAGATGGTCTCCTTCACTCTTTCTACAGAAGGCAGCCAACTCCCTTGCCCTTTCCATCTGTATTCTCATTAACTAGTCCATTACTGAAGCCAAAGTTCCTGCTATTTGAAATAAATTATACACCCTACCCATTCATAAGGGAGGCAACTGTACTGAACTCTCCAACTTTAGGCCTATTGCTATACTATCACCTCTCTCTAAGATCTTGGAAGATACACAAACAAATCCTACAGCACTTCATACAAGAGAACTTAATCACCGCCACCCAACATGGCTTTCGTCCAGGCCATAGCACCTGTACTGCTCTCATTTCCTTCATTCACGCCATCTCACATGCCAGAGACCAGAACAGACTAGTCTCTCACCTCTTTCTTGACCTCTCAAAAGCTTTAGACACAGTCTCTCAGCCTCTCCTCTTAAATAAACTCTCTGCACTAAACCTAGCCACCTCTACTATCTCCTGGTTCTCCAGTTACCTCAGCAATCATTTCCAATCTGTTAAATGGCTTTCTGTTATCTCCCCTGAACTTCCCATAAATATGGGGGTTCTCCAAGGTTCTATACTGGGCCCACTATTATTTAATATTTTCACCAATCATTTTTCTACCTCCACACCACTATCATCACTGGTACAATATGCTGATGACTCTACAGTCATCACCATAGCCGAAACCCTCTCTGGTCTACATACTACAACTCAAAACTCCTTTTTGTCTATTGAAAACTGGCTCAACCAGAACAAACTAATCCTAAACCCAAAGAAGACTAAACTATTGCTCTTTGTCCCAAAAACAATGACTCACCTTAAACCTTATTTCTCTGTCTTCCCTTAACAATACTCCTATCACAGTCGAAACTCATGCCAAACTACTTGGGGTTATCATTGATGACCAGTTGAAATTTGACCTACATGTTCTCAGTAACATTAAGAAAACCCACCAAAAACTTGGTCTACTTTACAGGAATAAAAACATCCTATCCAGTAAAGCCAAGACAGCCCTATCCCATGCCTACCTACTCCCAACCCTTCTCTATGGCTCTCAGATCCTCTCCAACTTACAAACCACACCTCTCTAAACTAGAGTCCACCTACAGCAATATGGCCAAATTTACTGCCAAACAACCCTACCATTCCCATCACTGCTTAGCACTCCAAAAACTAAACTGGTTAGAGCTTCCCTACCACCCTACCACTTTCTCTTCTCACATCTTCAGATAATTCATTCAATTCTGCACAAACCCTCTTCTTCCCCAGCATTACCTCTATCAGCTCCCCTTACTCCCCACCTAGAACTCTTCAGAACAACATCTCCTCTCTATATACAAGCCTAAAATCAAAATTGGCAAGAACCTTTATAGCTACTCCCCAGCTGAAAGCTGGAATAAACTTCCCTTGGGCAAAATATTCCAAATATTAAGCCTAAACGCCAGTTCAGAAATGCTGTAAAAAAACACCTAAGCAATATATGGCTATGTCGGTGTAATCTTCCCCCTGATTGACTTTATTACTCTCTCCCACCTTGCCTAACTTCTTTCTTCCACACTTATACCACCCCTCTCCCCTCCTGCTGACTAATGTTTCACTCCTTTCCTTCCTCTGTAGCTACTTAGCTATCTAGCTGAACTCAAGATGAAGAGGGTCTATATTATATTTTCGAAAGTTTCAAACATCGAACACCATATGGTCAACACCATATGGTCAACACCATATGAGTGATGTTTGAAATTTTGAAAATATAATAAAAAAATAAAAATAAAAAACGTTACTTACCTAAATGCTGCACCCCTCCATGTGGGGGGCTGTGCCCCCCCCATCCCCGCTACTTAAATATTCCTACTCCGAGATCGCACTGCATTGAAGTAAAGGGAAAATATTCCCTACGGCAATTTCCATGTTACGCTCTCAACATTTCAACGTTTCGACCAATCGGATTCGCTCAATACGCGTTCGCCATTTACAGTTTTTGATCACGCGATAGGAACCCTGATGAAGAACATAACATTTTTTTTACACTGTATTCTACCAAGTGTTCCTATTAATCATTTTGAATCTATTTGTCTATTATTGTAAACTCAGCTTAATTTTTTTTGTACTCCTAGTAACTATTGTTCATATAGATATGTATTCTGTGTATATGCTTAATTAGTTATGTAGACATGCTTAATTAATTATGTACATATGACTGTGGAGCTTTTCTCCCCGGGTCTCCTCTGAAAAAGGGCAACAGCCCAGCTGGACTAACCTGGTCAACAAATGTCAAATAAATAATAAAGTGAACGCATGATAATTTTTGTATTGCTAAAGTATGAATCATATCTTTTATCAGACAGAATTTGTGTGTGTGTGTGTGTGTGTGTGTGTGTGTGTGTGTGTGTGTGTGTGTGTGTGTGTATGTATGCATATGTATGTATGCATACTTCCATGAATTTCTCTGTTTATTTATTTACTTTTGTTTTAGAATATTGAGTAAGATGCCCCCAGTAATGAATGTTATTTATAAACATGAACAGGGAGGTTTGATGGAGCAACATAAGACATATTACAGTACAGCATATACTGTAGGGTTAAATAAATCCATATATGTGAAATTGTATATCAACAGTACAACACACCTTTCAGAACACTATCTAAACACCATGCATGGCTTTAAGTCAAATTACAGTTAGAGCATTTCCATAGCCAAAGGGAAATCCATGTTAAACAAGATCATTAGAGGAAAATTACTTTATCAGACTAAAAGCTGCCATTAGAATAGTTACTTTAATTTAACAATTTTAAGTCAAACTATGAGAAGATTACTAATTAGAAAATTCTGGAGTCAGGTGATGATACATGCTTGGGAAATTTGAGATTTTTAGGTTCATCACTGATGAAAGCATTTATCGTCAAAGGAATCAAGAGCACATGTAAGTTGAAAGGATTTATACCAGGATAGGGAATCATTAAACATAAGATGAAAGATTACACTTAAATCTGACAGAGGAATAAATATGCCTTAGAAACATGCAACAAAGCACAGAGAAGGCAGGGATGTCATGATATGGTGTGATCCTAATTGTTGGGATGCTTTTTTGTCAACTTGCATAGCATGTGATGATATCCATGCAGTCTATGTTAGTCCTTGTGTCGCATGAACTTTCATGTGCACATCATTCACTGGTGCTGCTGTGTCTGAAATTCCCACTCACTTTTTCTGCTCCCTGTTGGAGGCCAGAGCCAGGCAGAAAACAACCCCACATCTGCCTTTAAGAAAAGGAGAGCTTGTGAGAGTTATTCAGTCATACAGACAAACTATTTATTAAGACTCAAAGAAAGACCCAGCAAAACTAGTCTTCATTTTGTAATACATTATACCCGGAATCCCATGGGATATATGCAAATGACCCCTTTAAGAGCATATCGGTGTTTCAGCTACATGTCTTCTGAATGCCCATGGCTTTTTGCTTTCATTTTTTTAAGTCTTTAAAGCTGCATTCAGGCCAATAAAGTTGCACCTAACTAGTTTTTATTAAGTGGTTTAGCTGTGTGACCTTTACAACCTTTGATTTGGATATTACTTGGCATATTTTGCAGTCAGCCTAATGCTACTAACATCAGGCTTTTTTAAAAGCTGCATGTTTCTAAAGTATGCCCAAACAATCCACTTATGCTGTATTGATGAGTTTAGAAAAAGGGTGCAAAGTGGGATTTCTCATATGAAGAGTCCAGTTGAAGTTGCACAGAAAAAGGAGCAGGAAACAGTGGCAACTCTGATATAAGTAATGTTGTAGCATGCTGTGCCAATGGCACCCCATATGGAAGAGCAACAGATGGAACAGGATGCATCTGAAGAGAATATGTCTCAGGACAGTGTCCCTGAATCTTTGGCAGAAGCCCTGCAGTAAACAGACCAAAGAAGACCAACGAAGATGATCGTTGTCCAGAAAAAATTACCTAAGAGAAAACCTGTTTGATATAATAGACATGGCTAGGCATATTAAGACAGATGAAAGAAAAAGATGACTGAAAGTAAATAAGATCCAAAATGTTAAAAGACCAGTAAAACAGATAACATAGTAACCAGGATTATTAAGAGAAATTCATGTAATAGAAATAAATAAGATATGGTACTGTGCAGCTAAACTAATAAGGGATAAAGTGTTACTTCAAAAATGCAGAGCAACAAAAGAAAGGAAGGGAAAAGTAAAATGCCACCATGGAAGCATATAAAGCAACTAAGGTGCAAATTATTAATGTTAGAAGAAAACAGAAACAGTAACAGATAATTAAAAATTCTTAGAAGGCTGCCTACTGAAATGTCGGCACTCAAAATACTGAGTGGCGACAAACAGAAATAAAAGACCAATAACACGAGGAGAGTGAATCTCAAAAATTGCTCTTTTCCTTTAAACTTCTTTTTACAAGGGTCAACCCCTGCACCCCCCCCCCCACAATGTGTGTACTGTATATATACCAACTCCAAGATTGCCCTACTTCGGAGAAAAGGGAATATTTCGGGAAATGGCATCTTGTACTTCTAAGTTTGTTTTTTTCGGCCATTCAGTCTCTGTATTTCAGGACTCACCCTAGCAGGTCCCAACATTTCAAATGGTTACAGCTTAGAAAGATAGATGTAGTAAAAGCAACATATAGTAACAAAACAGACCAGGATTTATCATGCACTATTTCTAGTAGTAAACTAAAAATAGCACAAGCAGAAAAACTTAGAAGGTATGCAGATAAATATAAAGAAAAAGTATAAAATAAGCAATGCAAGGATGACCCAAAAAGGGTTTATAGAGAACTGGAAAACAAAACAAAAGGAACACAAAACCACTAAAAAGAAGAAATAGGTAGATTTTGGATAAGCATTTATGAAGACCATGTTGAACATACAAAATATGCATACTGGATAGAAGAATTAAAACAAACTGTAGTCATCATCATCAACCCACTTTTTGGGAGGAGGGAGTGTCTCATCAACTGTGCTGTCTTTTTATATTCAGTGTCAGTCTCCTACCTTCTTTGATGGTCATGCCTGACTGTCATATGTCGTCTCATGAAATCCATCCGTCTCTTTGATGGACATCCTCATTTCCTCTTGCCTTCTTCCTATTTCTCCCACATCTTCTTCAGCAGATTGCCTTCATCTTTCCTGCCATGTGCCTGAACTACCATAATCTCGTCTTTTTGACCTTCTCTGCAATTGTAGCCATTTTGGCTTGTGTTCTGATGACCTCATTTCATTTCTTCCACTGTCTACATCTTGCTGTGTGTGTGTCAGGCACTTCATCTCCATCTCCTCTAGCTTCCTCAAGTGCTCTGTCTTTACTGCCCAAGTTTTTGTACCGCACAGTAATGCTGACCACACCACTGTTTTGTACACCTTAGTTTTCAGCTTCTTTGTCATTCTTCTGTCACACTCTATCCCTGAGACACTGTCCCACTTCACTGTAGCCCCACTGATTCTAGCTTTGAACTCATCATTCAGACTTCCCTTCCCTTGAACCGCACCTCCTAGTTACCTGAAGTTCTTAACGTGTTCCACAGTTTTCCCTTCCATTTCAATCAGCTTAATCTGACTTCCTTCATGTTTGCATTCCATTCTGATATCTATGTTGAACTTCATGTACAGAGTCTGCCTATAATGGCATATCATCTGTTATACAGCAGCTTTGCTGATTTGTCTCTTCCATCCTGTTTGCTAATGTAGTCCATAACCAGTACGAACAGCAACAGGCTCGGAGCTAAACCCTGATGCACAGCCAATCCCACTGGCAACCCTTCTATGTATCTGAACTCTGTTAGTACTTTAGTCACTGGGTCGTTGTGCATAGCTTTCACTAATTCTACCAATGTTTCCAGGACTTCGAACCATCACAAGACTGTCCAAATCATCTTTCTTGGGATCTTGTCATATGCTTTCTCCAAGTCTAGGAATGCCCATTTGGAATCTTTCCTCATTTCTAGCTTCTTCTCAATTGTCTGTCTCACTCCAAACATTGGGTTGGTTATGCAACGGCATCTTGATCTGAATGTGACCTATTAATCTCCCATCTTACTTTCTACTATTCTGCATATTCATTTAATAGTCTCCCTCTCCACCATTTTCATGTAGTGTCACAGGAATTTGATATCGCTACACTGTCCACAGTTGTGAATTTCCATTTATTCTTGCACATTAGCACTAAAATGCTTTATCTCCAGTAAGCTGGGATATTCCTTTCTTTCAATACTGCTAGGCTGCTAGGAGTAACTTCGGGAGCTATTTCTCCTCTAATTCACCCAACATCTTGATCATATTTGCTGTGACCTCATCTGACAGAAGCTTGCTGCTTTCCCTGACTTCATTTTCCTTAGTGCTGTCCCTACTTTTTTTTTGGATGAGTTCTTCTTTCTGTTTTATTTTATGCTGGGTCTAGGGTAGTACAGCTTCTGTGGGATTTTCTTTATTCAGAAGCTTCTGGAATACTCCTTCCATCTACCTTTGATGTGCTCTTGTTTGACGAGGAGGTTGTTGCTGGCATCCCCTTATGTAGGGTGTTTCTATTTTGGCCTTGCAACTGGATAGAGTGTCTTTGTGCCATCTGCTGAGTCACTGTCCAGAAGTTGGTAGAGTGACTCTGATTCCCCATTCTTTGCTACTGTGACTCTTTGTTAGCCAACCTCCTTTGTCTGATCCATCTTTTCTGCCTCCCACTTTTTCCTGCACTCCTGTATTCTTTTGGTAAGTTACTGGACTCCCATTTTACACCACCAGCTTTCCTTATATACCTTATTATCATACCTGGCTCAAATACATATGTATTCTGTACCCTGACACATGCTGTTTAGAGACACTACCATTCTTTTAACTTCTTCATGAGGTGCTAGAGCCCTGTGTCTTTCCTTGAACTCTTTTGCTTTTGCTCCAGTCAACTTCCAGGAGTTTAGTATAGTCTCTGTTGAACTTAGAGCATTCTATGTCTACTTCCAGATGTGAATATCCTTCCTTAGTTCCTCCCGAAGAATTTTTGTGGCTGGGAACTCTGTCCCACAGGTTGAAGCCAGATGGAGCAGACAAAATTGGATTCGAAGGTTATGTATTTGCCGTAATAGATCCATGTTGTCTGTCTCCATATATTGGAGTACATGCAAAAACAAAAGGTCTGTGCCTGACAAAGTTTGCTGATGACTGCAAACTGGGAGCAGTGATGGAGTCCCCCAAATGATGTCAACATTCTACAAGAAGGACTTATGCAAACCGATGATTGGTGCCAAAGTCATGGTCTTAAACACAATGCAAAAAATGCATTATCATCTTTTTTAATTTCTCCAAGTCTTTTGGGTTTCTAATATCATGATGGGAATAGACCCCATTCCTAAGTCAAAGTTTGATTAAAGTTCATGAAATTAGTATTGTTTCAGTCTTTGATGTCAGCCAGAAGTGCTCTTTGCAGCACCTGCAATGTACCCAGTAATGACTCCTTCTGCAATTCATATGGGGTTACATGTATTGGTAACATATCTAAATATGATTGCAGATTCTTTTTTATAAGACCCATTGCTCCTACTACTTTTGAAACTGTCTGGGTATCTTTCTTCCACATTGCTCTCGTTTCTGCCTGCAAATCCTGATATGGTATGAATTTGTGTCTATCTGTATGCAAGACACTGTAGTCGTTGGGTATGGCAATTTCAATGATCAATGCTACTTTTGTCTTCTTTTCATAGACCACTATATCTGGTTTTCTAGTATCTATATTTTGAACTGTTGGTAATGAGTAATCCCCTATGATGTAGACTTCATCATTTTCTATGATGGTTTGTGGTTCATGTTTCCAGTGTTTTTCAGCCACTTCAGTACTATAATGTTTGCGCAACCCCCAGTGCAACAGTCTTGCCACATTATTATGCCTTTCAGTATAGAGTCCTTCTGCCATTAGTATGTCACAACCAGCAAGGAGGTGTGCAACTGTTTCCAATTCTCCTTTACAAAACCTACATTTGTCTGTTTCTCCCACATGTTCAATGGACTTTGTAAACCAGTGGGTATGTAGCCTACTATCTTGGGACGCCAATATTAACCTTTCATCACTTGGTTTGAATTTGCCTCTCCTTAAACATTCCTGTGTTCGATCCTGATCAACATGAGGTTCTTCCAGAAGTTTTCAATACTTGCAACTATATTTATGCATTTTCCATATTTCTTGCTTCCTTATCTGGTCCTTCACCCTATATTCTTTCTTTTATTTTTTGGCACATTTGATGCCGATATGCTTCTGCTAGACTAAGCAGAAGTCATCTTATATTTATTCTCCTCATGTTTCAAAACTTTCACTACATTTGGGTCTCGGAGGTCAGCAGATATGTGTGCAGTCCCACAAATGCAGATCTATACATGTAATCAGTTTCAAGAAGGCCCACCCGTCCTTCGGAACAGGGAATATATAATCTTGGTATGCACTGATTTTTATACATCACTTGGTGAGCATGAAGCATCCCTCTTGTTTTCCTGTCTAATCCATCCAACATGTTTTGGGGCCAGTCAATCACTCGAAAACTGTAAGTTAAGACAGGAAGAGCAAATTGGTTTATAGCTTGAATTTTGTTCCTAGAAGTTAACGCTGTTTTCAGGATTAATTTAAGTCTTCTAAAGTATTCCTTACTAAGTTTTATTTGCATTTGTTAATGTTTTATTGTTGATTATTCATCAATTCCCAAATGTTTATACACTCCCTCCTGCTCAAGTTCTTTTATATCACATTCTTGTCCCAAACTGATGTTTTCTTGGTGCTATAGTTTTACTGCTTTAAAGGTTGCTTTTGCACATTTAGCAAAACCAAATGACATTCTTATATCATCTGAAAAAAAATTGACAACTTGTGGTTGTGCTTTCAGTTCCTAATCTGATGAGCTATACAGTTTTAAATCATTGACAAAGAGAAGATGAGAAGTCTTTACACTTTGTTGTTTGCTAGGAGCCAAATTATAGCCATGGCCTAAGCTGTTAAGTAGAGAGCTTAATGGGTTAAGGCAAGACAGAATAGTAGCAGCGACAAAGAGTCACCCTGGAATATCCCCCTTTTCATTTTTATCCCTGGGATAATAATTTGTCCTTCACCATGGCTTAATTGCAAAATGGTCTGTCACTGTTTCATGGCCACTGTAATGTAGTCGATCAGTGTAGGTGTATCTTAAACCTTTTTAAGCACTCTTATCCATGAATGTGGGATACTATCAAATGCTTTTTTGTAGTTAATCCATGACAATCTTAGATTCTTCCCCCTTTTACAGTTATCCACTATGGCTTTACTTAACAATAAATGATCCTTTGTTCCATATGACTTTCTTTTATTACCCTTTTGTTTTATTGCCATACTTCAGTTTTCTTCTAAATGGCTATAAACTCTGTCGGCATCAATTCCAGTGTATGGTTTATATATTGTCAGAAGGAAAGTTATTGGTCTATAATTTTAGGGTAGCTTGCAGGTTCACTCTTAAGTAGGAGCATTGTTTTTCCTGTTGTTAGCCAGGTTGATGTTTGTTCGGGGTGCGCATATAAATAGTTCTTACTCATGGCTAAATCTTCATGCAAAGATGTTAATATTTTTAAACAGAAGTTAGGTACTACATCTGGGTCAGGAGTTTTCCAATTAGAGGCTTTTCTTAGCTTTGTTTAAATCTCTCTGGCTGTTACTTCATCCCATTTCATATCCTGTACCTTTAAATTTCTTATTCTTTGTTTTACTTCTATCAATTTAGCATCTTTGTTATGTTCCACAGGATCTTCAAAAATACTTCTCCAAAATATATATGTTTCTTCTTTTTTGGTGGTCTTTCAATTCCTTTTACCTTGTTTTTCACACTCTCTATAAAACTTTTTTGGGTCATAAATAAATTGCTTATTTTGTACTTTTCCTTTATATTTTATCTGTGTATCTTCTAAGTTTTTCTGCCTGTGCTGAGTTTTTTTTCCAACAAACATCTTTATTAAATTTTCACACATGACATAGGCAATCTTACATTTATACAAATGAAAACAAATGACATGACACCACTTTATTTGCAAACAGTATACATCAGAGACACCAGTGAAACAACTGTAGTTGCAAACATTATACATCACTTATAATCTATTCCGTCATTGTCAGTTAAGCATTATGTGGCTCATTCAAATCCTGCCTTTTAAACCTCATTCCTGCTCTGCATATATTTTTCCCACAATTCCCATTTTTCCTATGTTGTTTGCTCCCTCCCTTTTTCTAAAGATACCAATTCCAGTTGTTTTATCTCTGCTACTATATTCACTACTTCTAGTAAAGTTGGTCTAGGCTTTGATTTCCATTTTCTAGTAATTGCTTTTTTGGCAGCCATCATAATTAGAGTCAGCAAGGCTTTACTATATCTAGGCAATTTTGATTCTGTATCATAACTAAAAAAAAAAATCATCTCCCAAATCAATCCAACCTGCTCAACGAGCATCTCTGACAGAGCGGTCCTATGCTGAGATTTTTAGTTTGTTATTTGCAATAATACATGATAGATCCTGTACTAATACTCTGCATTGCTTTTATTACGTCTATCTTTCTATGTATTTTTGTTGATCCATGCAATATGGATCTCCATGAACAGTCCTAATTACTGTGTTCATTTGTTTTATCAAACTTCTAATTTTTGAGTTTTATTGACCTCCTGCAGTCTATTTCTTTCATTGATCTTAATATGTCAATCTATCTCTATTAAATCAAGCAACTCTTCTCTTAGCTCATTTTCTTCTAAGCTGAGGGCACATTTTTTATTTTCCATTTCCTGTGGGCATTCTATAGAAAGTTCTATACATTCATAGGTGTTTACCAGGCTAACAATCACAAGGGTGTTTTAAAACCTAGCCATGCATCCAAAATCCATGACAAGTTCTGATACCCTTGATAAGTGCAAGCATGGGCCAGGGAGATGAACCATTTACAGGTTACCTGTTTTCATTAGAGACATAGGTGCCAAACCAGGGATGAATTTCCAGTTTCCCATCCAATTGTCCAAGTTGCACTTGAATTGGGTTAGGAAGGAATTCTGCTTCACATGGATGGGGAGCCTGTTCCATAGATGGGGTAGTCTCTGGGATACATACCTATCTCACCAGCAGATCCTATTTATATCACAGTCAAGGTTTAAGTCTTTAGAGTGGGTAATTCTGGTACTCTTTGTTTTGTGGATATGCAGAAGGTCCATCAGAGTGGGGTCTGACAATGCCCTGTATGCCAGGCATAGAATTCCCCTCAAAAGCCTGTAGGAGAAAGAATACAGGGATAGGGCCTTAAGGCGATCTGCAGAGGACATATTATGCCCTGTATTCTTTTAGTGAGGAACCTCTGTGGACATTTCAGTTGTTGGATATGCCTGGTTAGGTACATACCACAGGGGGCATTGTACTCAATGATAGGTCTGATTGATGAATGCCGAATACAGTAGAACAATGACTTCCTTGGACTTAGATGCCATACCTTTGTTTATAAGTTGTGCAACACAGAATGATCTCCTCACCACTTTAGACATGTGATGATCAAAGGTTAGATTACTATCTATGTGTTTCCCTAAGTCCCTGACTACTGGGTCAGCTCTAAGGGGTGTGTTGTCAATATGATAGTTACCAGGGATGGATACTTCCCAAAGGATACTATTATGCATTTTTTGGCATTTAGTTTCAGTCCATGACTCTGACACCAGTTGTTTGTCAGTGTCAGTCCCTCCTGGAGAACATTTGTGTCAGTGGGAGATTCAATGACAGATCCTAATTTGCAATCATCTGCAAATTTAGTCAGCCAGAGACCAATAACATTGGTCTTGACTTCTGAGATGTAAATGTCAAAAAGGAGTGGTCCAAGGACTGATCCCTGAGGGACTCCACTTGTGACTGGCCTCTTTGTAGTGGTGGACTCCCCAATTCTAACTTCCTGGGTCTTGTCTGTGAGCATCTTCCTGTGGCACATTCTCTTCAATTTCATCCTGTGCCATATGTTGCTCTGTCATATGGGAACTCACTGCCCTGTCACTCCACAACATTGACTGCATCAGAGCTTCCACAGTTTCCTGCTCCTTCCCTTGCTGTCCAGCTTCAAGTGAATGTTTATACTGGTTTCCTGTTGAAAGCTCTAAAATATCTTCATTTGGCACCTGGCCATTTGCTTCCCATTCCACTGGTTCCCCCCTTAATTTGGATATCCATTGCTCTATCCTGTTGTAGTGCTTTCTGAATTAGATTTTCTACACCAAATCCTTTACTTCGCAGGCACTCCATAACTTCAGCTTCTATTTTTTTAACTACTACTTTTCTAATCTTCTTTTCTACATTTCCTCTTTGTGATATTATTTTTTTATTGTGAAATTTTCCATATCTGGATGTCTTTGCCTGTATTTCTCTTCGAATATCTTTGGGGCTGCCTTCTTTGTATTGATTAATTTGGCTTTTGCCTTTGCATAAATATTGCACCATATCAAATCTCTCTTTCTTTGCCATGTCTTTTTTATACTTTTCAAAACGCTCTAGGTTTTGTCGTTTATATTTTTGCGCTTCCTCAGATGCTTCTTTTTCCAAACAGATCAAAGTTTCTTGGTCTACATACAGTTTTTCACAAATTGGTTCTATTAATGAACATAACTTTTTATTTTTATTTATTTATTTTTAATTTAATTTTATTTTACATTTGTTAACTGGGAAAGTCCGACTGGACACAAGTCCATTTTCAGCGGAGGCCCGGGGAGAAAAGCTCCATTTACATACATGCATAAGTCCTCAAAGATATAAATATTTACATACAGATCAGACAGACTAACACTGTAACTTTATGACAGCATATTGCACAAAGTCATAGTAAATATAAACAGCTCAGGGTTAGGACATTACATGATACATTCAGAATATGGCAAAGTTATACATAGAAGTCATACAGTTGTTTGTGGACTTGTAGATGAAGTAGGTTGTAATGCTTTCTTATCATGACAGTCTACTCCATTTCATTTCTTAGGGTCTTGGATCATAGATAGGGTGTGAAACTAACTTTTGTTAGGGTAGTGTGTGGGAGATAGCTAGTATGCCTGTTTTTATCCTGGGGTGAGACAGGAGCATAGCTGTTTGTTCATGAAGTGAACTTTAAGGAGTTTTTTAAATTGAGTGGTAGAATTGTTGGATGTTAGGTGGGCAGGGAGGGAGTTCCAGAGTTTAGAAATAAAGTGGCTATAGATAGATTTTCCTGCCTTGTTATTAAGTTTGGTGATGTCTAGGTGGTTTAGGGTACTACATCTCAAGGTTCTTGTTGTGGTGTAAGGATGTATAAGATGTTGAAGAGCTGGGATTTTTTCTGAGTGGTAAAATACTTTGTGTGCTAGTGACAGTTGATTTAGTTGAAGTAATAGTGGGAGTTCTAACCAGTTAAGCTTGTTGAGAGAATCACAGCAATGTGTTCTGTAGGATGATTCTGTCGCAAATCTAGCTATCTTATTGTAGCAGGATTCTAGTTTGCTTAGATCACTTTTACGAAGGTTAGTTAGTACTGGGGAAGTGTAGAGTAGGATAGATAGCAGATGTGTCCTGGCTATTGTGATTTTGGATTGCTTTGAGAGAAAGTGTTTGTTACAATAGAGCAGTCCTAGTTTCTTGATAGTTTGGGCAACATGAAAATCAAATCTTAGGTGGTTATCTATTTCTATGCCTAGAAGTTTGGTGTGGGTGGTTGGGATAATAGCAGTTTTGTTATTAGAGGTGATAGTAAAACCTGTTTGGGAGAAGGATCTATGAGAGCTGAAGAGGAGTAGTTTTGTTTTAGTTGGGTTATGAATAAACTGGTGATTGGTGAACTAGGTTTCAGCTAGTGAGAAGAATTTCAGCTAGTGAGAAGAAATCTTGTGTTTGGGAGTGGAGGTGTCCAAGTGTGGGGGCTGCATTTGATAGTGGTGTCATCCACGCATTGGATTATTGAGGCCTTAGTTGTGGTGGATGAGAGTCGATTGGTGAAAAGAATGAAGAGTAAAGGAAAAGGATGGAGCCTTGGGGGACTCCTAGGGAAACAGGCAGTAGAGAGGATATTTAGTTCTGCCAATGTACTGCCTGCTGCCTACGTGATAGATAGCTCTTAAACCATGTTATAGAGAAGATACTGAGGTTCAGGGTAGAGAGCGAGTGGAGAAGTTTAAGGTGGCTAACCATATCTAAAGCTTCGGATAAATCTAAGAATATAGCAGATACTAGTTGTCCATTATTTCTGTGATGATTAATGGTGTTAGTGAATGATATAAGTGCAGTGGTGGTACCATGGAAGGGTCTAAAGCCATGTTGTTGTTTAGATAACAATTTGAGGCTTCTGACAGTTTTTCTTGTGGAAGAAGTTTTCTTTCTTCTAATTTTTCTCCTAATCTTTTTGTATATCTTGTGTCTGAAAATTCTGGGCTTTTTGCATAATAGTAACAATACATAATTTCTTTCTTATCCTCACTAGTGCACATTATCATCTTTATGGCTCTTCTTTGGTCTATCAGTTTTTGTGATTTTTGTTTCCTTCTACAAAAGGGGGGCGTCATCCTCCTCCTGGGCTGGGCCTGGCCCCATTGTAGGAATGTTTCTGTATTTTGAAGATTCTACATTGTCATTTTTCCAGTCCTGGCACCACTGTGTCTATCAGGATTGGGCACTTTTTTTTCCTGGATCTTGTGCACCCAGCTATCTTTTTTAATTTTTTGACCTACTTCTGTCCATGATATACTGTATGCTATATAAATACAGTCTATATATCAGTGTCACCTTGGTGAGATTTTGTAAAAAGCAGGGTCCACCTCATGAAGGTACTCACCAAGACTTGAGGATAATCAGCAATACTAATCTCCTCTGCTTGCTGACTTATCATCTCAACATTCAGACCCCTTAGCAAAGGCGATGTCCCTGCAGATTACCATATTAATAATAATATCCTAAGCTCTAAATCAGTGGTGAGATATTTGGGCACACAGGTTGAGAGCAACCTTACTTTTGATCACAATGTCACCAATCAAAAGGTAAGGGAAGCCTTCTACACTGCTCACCTCAGAAGCAAGGGCATAGCTTCCAGAACAAAAGAAGTTATAACCCCCTGTACTCTTCCCTCATCAAGACAATAACAGAGTACAGTGATCCCTTTGGTAGGTACCTAGGAAGCACTTGCAGCAACTGGAGAGGCCTCAAAGGCTCCTCACAAAGAAAATTCAGGGTCTTCAGCACATGTCTTATGTGGACAGACTGATATCACTGTCACTATACTCTGTATCATATAGGCTACTCAGAGGCAACCTGTGCCTTGCATACAGAGCAATCTCTGATCCTGCCTTAATGGAAATGCTGCACATTCGTAAGTCAAATGGTACACAATTCACTCACTCTAGGGACCTTAACCTAGCATGTGACATCAATAGGACTTTCTAAAGAGACAGATATGTGTCCCAGATGTTGTCTCTTCTCTGGAATAAACTTCCAACACAGGTTAAACAGAGCCCTTCATTAACCCTTTTTAAGCATAACTTGGATGACTAGACAGACACCATAAATTCACCCCAGAGGCTTCACCCATGTCTCTCTTGGATATGGGCAGTTGGTGTTGATTTAGATCTGCTTATAGCATAGATCATATCTCTAGACCCTTAAGGGAACAAGGTTTGAACTTAGCTAGGCTTGTAAGGGCCCTAGGGCCATTAGCCTAGTAACCACCTATGATTGTGTCAACCAGTGGTTTATGCTGTAGTCTGGCTATTTCATTGGGAATGACTTTGTAATCGTTGATTCTACCCCAGTGCCCTTTCCTTATGAGAAGTAAAGCTACCTGAGTTGCATGTTGGCTACTAATGTATGTGACCTTGTGACTGTCTCTCTTGATGAACAGTTTGCTGATCACCATCAAGCCATTTGCCAGACTGAAGTCTAGAATGGCCTCTCCATCTTTATTCCTATTACCCCACCTGTTTGGATCCAAGCAGTCCTCCTATCCTATTCTGTCTGTCCTGATATGCATATTCATGCCCTCCATTATCAGAACAAATGTATGTAATCCTTCTTTATCTAGTGGATCCTAGATCTGCCTGAATGCACTCTTTTCCTCACTCTCACAACCTGGCAGTGGGACATAGGCAGAGATTATGAATACTGTTGTATCTTTTTACTGGAGTCTGATTGCCATAAATATATATCACTAATTCTGATGACATCCCTCACTCTTTTCTAAAGACTGTTTGTCACCACAATTCTCACAACATTTTTAGTCCTTCCCCTGAGTGGTATCCTCTGGATCCCAAGCCAAGTGGCTTTGCGGTGCTGCCCTTCCATCTTGTCTTTTCGACACAGAGGATGTCCAGTTTCCTTTTCACTAACATTCAGCGAAGTTGTATTGATTGTAGCAATCCTCAGTTCATGTTTTGTAGCTTGATTGGTTTTTCATCCAGCTTTCGCTCAACAGAACTATCCCAGGAAGCTCCAACAAGGATAGTAGCTTACTGAGCAGGGATGCTAGGCTTTATGGTGGGCACACACAGGCCAGTAGAGGCACATACACCCCCCTGTTATTAACATGGGTCCCTGGAGTATATCTGGTCCTTAACTCAGTTATCACAGGCAAATATTCATGTCCATTTTAAGCAATATTAGTCAATGTGACCAAATCACCTAAAGACAGTGTTTACACCATTGATTAGCTAGGAGTAGCTAGCCCTGACATGGCAGCACAGCATGTGATTTGTGTTTTCCTTTCTAGGGGATACTGTGCACCACTTTTGATGTGTAAATCTCACCATAGTTGATGCCTAAAGTGTTTGGTCTATACAAGTCTTCCCTCATAAGGTGCTTCCTAGAGTCTGTGCTGTTGACCATGACTCTTTTAAATTTTGGGTGAGACTGAGGTGAAAATACCCAGCATGTTTTTTTTTTTTTTTGGGGGGGGGTGAGAAGAACCCCAGAGAGCATGCAAACTCCACACAGGCATTGGACGGAGGTTAAGATTGAAATTTGTACTTAGGTTCATAGGTAGGTACTAGTCTATTGGCCCTAGGGCCTATATAAGCCTAGCCAAAAAGGTACCCTGGCTTTTGCCACCCAAGAAAATTATTTTCCTGTGGTCCTGTCGAGCAGAGCAACAGAGGTGATCCCCTAGGTGAATTTTCTATTTCTCATCCAATCATCAAGATTTTTCTAGAAGAGTGCTAATGAGGAGCTTTGTTGATATAGATAGGTGGCTTGTTCCAGAGTATGGGAAATCTCTGGGACAGAAATCTATCCCTCCAGCATGTTCTGTTTATTGTGATGACAAGGTTTAGGTCCCTAGAGCATGTAGGTCAGAGGGATTGGGATTTCTTTAAGTGGAGCATGTCCAACAGCTCTGGGTTTGACATAGTTTTGCATGTTAGGCAGAGATTGCCTCTGAGTAGGCAATACACGATGGAATAAAGCTGGAGTTTTTTGAGACGGTCTGTGTAGGGCATCTGTTTGAGGCCAATAATCCTCTTTGTGAGGTATTTCTGCAGCCTTTCCAGTTGTTGTAGATGTCTTGTGAGGTACATACCAAAAGGGGCGTTGTACTCTATAATGGGTCTAATGAGTGATGAGTAGAGGGGAAAAAATGACCTTTTTTTCCTGGATGAGAAACCTTTTATGATGAGGTGTGCCACATAGAAGGATTTCCTGACTACTGTGGTGATGTGATTATCAAAGGAGAGACTACTGTCCACCTGTGTTCCAAGGTCTCTTATCACACTTTCAGTGTTTAAGCAGACTACTACCTATGTGGTAGCTCATGGGTAAAGAGTTTTTACCAAAGGGGATGACAATGCACTTTTTGGCATTGAGCCTGAGGCCATGGCTTTGACACTAGGCATCTGTCTCAGTGAGGCCCTTTTGTAGGATGTCCCCATCATTAGCAGTTTCAATTATAGATCCTAGTTTGCAGTCATCTGCAAACTTTGTCAGCCAAAGCCCTTCTGTGTTAGTCTGTACTTCAGAAAAGTAGATACCAAACAGGAGAGGATCCAGGACTGAACCCTGTGGTACTCCACTTGTCACTGGTCTGAGGTCAGATTTGGAGTCTGCTACTTTTACAGTGTGGGTTCTGTCAGTGAACCATTTGGCAACCCATCTTGTGACATAGGGATTTATACCTAGTTTAGTGAGTTTATCTATAATTCTAGAGTGGGGGATGGTGTTAAAAGCCTTGGTGAGATCTAGATAGGCTGTGTGAACCACCTTACCCTCATCTACAGCTTTGGTGACTGCTTCAAAGAAGTCTATCAGGTTTATGAGACATGATCTGCCCTTTACAAACCCAATCTGGGTGGGATCCAGAGTTTGGAGATTACCAATGTCTTTGTTTATAAGTTCCATGATGATACGTTCCATGGTCTTGCAGACCAGGCTTGTTAGGCTAACGGGGCAGTAGTTCCCAGGGTACGTGGTGGTTACCCCTTTGTGGAGTGGGATAGCCATCGATGTGTGCCATTCAGTGGGCACAAAGCCTGAGGTGAGGCTATGATTTAACATGGTGCTTAGGTGGGGTGCCAGTTCATTCTGTAGTTTGTGTATAATGCAGCCTGGGATGTTGTCAGGTCCCATGGATGCTGTGTTCTTGACTTTGGAGAGTGTAGTTTTTACCTGTGCAGCTGTGATTACAGGAACTTTGCATTCTTCTGGTATAGAGATGGGTCCTTTAGGGGGTGAGAGGGGGGTAAAGTTAGCACTGAATCTATCTGCCAGGATGTTGGCAATAGCAGTTGGTTCTGTATATTTAGTGCCATTGTGCTGTAACTCAGAGCAGATCTGAGTGTTGCCATTGAGATGTTCTTCGTGTTTCACTGTTGCAGTCATTACATTTGGGTAATCTGCTGGCAGGTTGCCCTCAGTCGGCCTGATTAACAAAGTCTTGGGTCCTGTGTCGTTTGCTGTTCCTTCTTCCATGATGTCAGGTCGTCAGCGGTATAAAACATGCAGCAGACACCTTTACATCACTCTTTCTTGCCTCGTGGTGCCCAAAGCAGAAGCAGTTCACAAGTGCCGGTTGGCCAACTCCTGAAATTTTCGTTTTCAAGTTTCAGAACCGAAGTCTTCAACTAAAAGCTAAGTACCCCATTGGGGAAACTTTTTCTTGCTCCTTACCGATGTCAGTAAAAGTTAATAATTGTATTACTTGTGGGAAGCAAATACCTCATAAGGGTTTTCATTTGTACTGTATTCCTTGCCTAGGCCCTGACCACAACATGCCTTGCTGTCAGTTTTGTGCTAAATTTAATCAACGCACTATTAAACGTCAGTATATTTTTGCTTCTAAATATGTTGGCTCGAGATTTAACTATCCAGAAATGTCATTGGTTAGCAATCCGACTACCGGAATACCTAAAAAATGCAAAGAAAAAGACAGAGACAGACCGTCGAGGTCCAAAACCGATGACGAAGCTTCTCCTAAGCCAGTCGCCGATACGCCAGTACTCAGTGAGACGCTTTCGCAGGCCCTGATACCCGCTACTTTTGATTCACAGGCCTCTACTGAGACCCATTCGGAGTCCGGTATGTTGTGAGATACTTGAACCCATGGATGTCTCTACCTTAGATGGGTCCAGAGCCGCTGAGCAGGCACCGGCTTCTGAGGGTGTTTTCAGGCCTAAAGATTTGTATATTAAACCGACGCCATCTTCAAAACTAAGGCCAAAAACTACTTCTATGTCTAAAAAACTGACGCTTGGGCCACCTGTACAGGCCACAATGCCTAAAAAACAAATTATCAAAATGGCTGAGGATTTAATTACCTTGATCAGGGGTACCCATCCCCCTCCTGCTAAGAGGCCTAGGCAAGGCACTGACTATGAATCTTCAGATCAGGTTTCTATTTCTTCTGATTCCTCTTCTGATCAGGAACTGACTATTCCCACTTATCTGATGCAGAAGATTCCATCCCTTCTGTTTCTACTCCTGAGGATTTTTCTTTTGGGGAAACTTTGCATACCTTAAGGGAACACTTTCAATGGGAAAGTCAGGATTTCTCAGAATCTAAAAAGAGACTTAGGGATTTTCTTCTTCTTCCTCAGCACAGGCCTTTGGCTATACCTCCTGTTCTAGACATTGTTGATGATGTTTTCTCAGAGTCCAGTATGACTCCTGATTCCCTGCCTCCAGCTCCTAGTAAGCCAGACAGATATTACAGGGTTCCTGACACCCACAAATTCCTCTTTAAAAACCCTACTGCTGACCCTGAAACCATTTCTCAGGGTCCCAAGGGTGTTAAGGCTTCTACTGCTAAAAATCCTACCCCTTCTGATAGAGATTTCAGGGCACTGGATAGATGGGGTAAGAAGGTTTACACATCTGCAACCTTAGCAATCAGGGCTTTAAACTGTCAATATGCTTAAATATCAACAGCATATCATGGGTTTACTTAAACAGAAAATTATGTTGATTTCTGACTGTGTGAAAAATAAAGAGATGCAGGATTTATTGCATTCAGCTGAACAAGTTGGAAAACATACATTCAATGTGGTTTTGATTCCTTGGAGGCCTCTTGCAGGGCTGATGTAACTGGATCTGTGATAAGAAAGCATGCTTGGCTCAAGGAGCAAAATCTGCCTGACCATGTTAAAGCAAAATTGTTGGATGCTCCTTTACAACAGGACAGTCTATTTGGTAATAAGGCTGAAGAAGTTTTGAAAAAAATGGAAGATAATGCTAAATCTATGCAAACTGTAAAAGATTTCCTACAAGTGCAGCCACCCAGGTTCAGTAGACACTGGCCTACTAAGAACTGGTCCTTTCCAGTACCCACTAGAGCTGCTCAGGTCAAACCCAGACATTCCAAAGGCTCCAGGTTTCAGTAGCAATGAACTTATAAAACAAAGCAATGGGGTGCCTCCACCTTCAAATCTGGAAGTAACAAGGCACCTTCCTACGTTAAACAGTCTCAATGACTTTCCACTGCAATCACCAAGCACTTATCTTTTGCCCGCCCCTTTGGGGAAAAAACTGGCACTTCATGCATGAAACTGGCAACTGATTACCCAGGACAAATGGGTTTTAAATATAGTATCCCAGGGATACAGATTTCATTTCCACACATTGCCAATCCAAAACGGATGGTTAGATCTGCCTCCAAATCAGTGGACAGAGGCCCAGAAACAAGTTATGTCCCTCATGAATATGGGGGCTATTCAGCCTGTACCAGAAAAGGAAAAGGGACAAGGTTTTTATTCAAGACTTTTCCTGGTACCCAGAAAAGACAAATCATGGTGTCCAGTTCTGGACTTATCCATTCTAAATACATTTCTGGACATTCCAAAATTCAAGATGCTGACTCTCCAGCAGTTACTACCTATGCGAGGCAAGCATGCCTGGTTATTAACTCTAGACTTAAAAGAGGCTTACCTGCATATCCCAATCAGGGAATCCTGCAGAGGATACCGCTGCTTCAAAGCAGGCTATTTGCATTACCAGTTCTCTGCACTGCCCTTTGGCTTATCTACTGCACCCAGGGTCTTCACAAAGTGCCTGGCACCAGTAATTGCATTTTGCAGGCAAAGAAATATTAAAATTTATCCATACCTGGACGATTGTCTAATTCAGGCAGAAAACAAGGACACTCTTCTAAAACATCTGGCGTTTGTAAAAAGACTTCTAACTTGTAAAGGCTACACCATAAATGAAAAGAAATCACAACTGGTACCCTCTCAAATAATTACATTCCTGGGTGCAAGCTTGAATACAACTGCCCAGATGACTTACCTTACACCAGAAAAACAAATTCAATTGATGACTTACTTCAAACAGGTGGCCACAAAAACCCAGCTATCTGCAAGACAAATTCTGCAGGCCTTGGGGTTCATGGCCTTCTGCATTCTTCTAATTCCATATGCAAGACTGCACATTGTCAAAGCCTGGAAACAATGATTCCTATCATTCCTTGCCTGCAGCTAGAGTTCCTATGGTGGGCAGAGGCCTACCACCAAAACAAGGGACTGTCATTCATTCCACCCCCTGCTGCCCAAACCCTGACTACAGATGCATCAGTTTATGCTTGGGGGGCACATCTGGCAGGGAGGTGCATTCAGGGCCAATGGAGCCCAAATCAAATGCACCTACATATCAATCAGAAAGAGATGCTAGCTGTACAGAATGCTCTGACAGCCTTCAAGGACTATCTTCATCCAGCACAACTACTGATAAAGACAGACAACACCACAGTCATGTGGTACATAAACAAGCAGGGGGAATACCCATTCCTACCCCCTTTGCAGACTAGCCATGGCATTGTGCAACATGGCCTTGACTTATCAAATACATCTACAAGCTCAATTTCTGCCAGGAAAGCAAAATATTCTGGCAGACGAACTAAGCAGAAATCTTATGGACCCACACAAATGGAAACTGGATCCACAAATCTTCAGCATGTTGACACGCAAATGGGGGAGCCCAGACATAGATCTTTTTGCCTCACCCCAAAACTATCAGTTGGACAAATTCTGCACAAGAATTCATCACAAAAAAGCTTGGAAAGTGGATGCTCTATCCTTCAGCTGGAAAAACCTATCAGTCTATGCCTTTCTCCCTCTGATTTCCAAGGTCTTACTAAAAGTCAGACAGGAAAAATCAAAAATGATTCTGATTGCTCCAGACTGGCCTCACCAACATTGGTACCTACTCCTACGCAGTATGTTGCACCATCCTCCATGGTACCTGCCTCAGACACCTTACCTACTGTTTCAGCAGAACTATCAAATTCTGCACACTCAGCTCCAAACTCTGAATCTTGCATCATGGCTAATCAACTAATTTCACCAGTTACATCTCTCAGCAAACCTGTGATAGATGTCATTTTGGAGGCTAGAAGGCCTAGTACTAGAAAATCTTATGCTGACAAATGGAAAAGATTCTGTGCCTGGAACCAAGCACAAGGAATAAGCACAGCAATGCCCAATATTCCTCAGATTCTGCAATACTTAACTGAGATGCTTCACAAGAGCCTATCTTTTTCTTCCATAAGAATCCATGCCTCTGCCATTTCAGCTCATTACAACACAGAGCCTCTCCTCTATTCTCATCCTCTACTAAAGCAGTACCTTAGAGGAGCCAAAAATTTAAGACATACCAGGAGAGCACCAACTCCTGCATGAGACCTCAGTTTTGTTTTGGAAAAACTCACTCTACCTCCTTTTGAGCCAGCTGCTACTGCAGACCTAAAAGTTCTGTCTTGGAAAACAGCTTTTCTTTTAGCAGTCACTTCAGCTTGAAGGATTTCAGAACTACAGGCTCTTATGGCAGTGGAGCCTTTTATTATTTTTTACCTGGACAGGGTGGCTCTCAGGACCAATCCATCCTTTATGCCTAAAGTGGTATCTAGTGTGGCCCTTAATCAGACCATTCATCTGCCAACTTTCTTCCCAAATCCACAGAACAAGGGTGAAAGGATTCAGCATTCATTGGATGTACACAGACAACTAAGATTCTACTTAAACAGGACAAAATCTATAAGAAACTCTGAACAATTACTGGTGGCATTTGCTGCAGGGGTAGAGGGGAAAGGCTATTTCAAAGCAGACTATTTCCAAATGGATAAGCCATTGTATTCGTTTCTGCTATGTGCACCATGGTAAACCTGTCCCCAAGGGGATCAGATCTCATTCCACCAGGGCTGCATCTACTTCTGCAGCCTTTCTCAGAGGGTTTCCTACCAGAGACATTCTAGAAGCTGCTATCTGGAGCTAAGTTCATACATTCACCAAACATTACCATTTACCTCTCTTCTCTAAATCCAGAGCAGGCTATGCCACTGCTGTCCTGCAGGGCCTTATAGCTGCTCCTAATGCTGTATAAATCCATCCTCCCAACCATAGCTTTGGGATTCTACCCAAATGTAATGACTGCAACAGTGAAACACGAAGAACATAGTACAGTTGTGTACACTTACCATAAATGTAGATGTTCGAGTGTATTCACTGTTGCAGTCCTGTTACCTCCCTCCAGCCCCTGTTTTTTCTCTAACTATACCTCTCATTACTGTTACTATCTTTAAAAGCCTTTTTGGTGTATTTGCTTTTGTTTGGAGGTATATGTTTTGTGTTTTTCAGTCTACACACACACACACACACATATATATATATATATATATATATATATATATATATATATATATATATATATATCTTTATATGGGATCTGTACAGATCCTCGACGACACTTTCTGCCGAAGCAGAAATCACTGAACATACATAAATGAAAGTGCTGTTCACCGAAGCAGCACTTTCAGTTATGTATGCTGGTTGTGCTGGTCGCCATGCCTCTCAACCTCTTAGCACAAGAAATCTGGACAAAGCCTTACACAATGGGGGTACAAAGGCCCAAAAATAGGGGCAGCTTTTAAATATTGCACTTATAAATTTAGGAAATTGATAAAATAACATTATTTGTCTTAGCATGCATTTTCCTGAAGAATATGAAGTCTGAAACTCAAACTATGTCATTATTTAGTGAGTTCAGTCCTCAGATCATCCCATTAATTTGCCAGAAATACACAGATTTTATGAGAAACAGACCAAAATATGAGGCAAAAATCTGGAAATTCTGCAAAAATCTGGACAGTTGAGAGGTATGCTGGTTGCACTACGGTGTGGTTAAGGGAGAATTTCCTTTTTCCCCACTATAGTGCAACCTCTGAGTGAGAATATAAAAGTAGGGGTGTGGGGGGGGCACAGCCCACCTCATGGGCGGGTGCAGGGGGGCTTGCCCCCCTGCATAAAAGAAAATTTTAGTGCGTTTTTTTTTTTTTTGGATGGACTTTAATTAAAACGCTTTTCAGTGAAAGCGCTTTCGTTAAAGTGTTTTGCAGTATTTTGGATTCGGACTATTGAACTTTCGTTCAATAGTCCTAGATCCATTTATATATTTTGCTCCCCATTTGGGGGGCACCTGACATCTGGGGTGAGAAAAACTGATGTAATGGCGTTGGCTGCATGTTTTATACCCCTGACGTCATGGAAGAAGGGACAGCAACCGACGCAGGACCCAAGACTTTGTTAATCAGGCCGACTGAGGGCAACCTGCCAGCAGATTACCCAAATGTAATGACTGCAACAGTGAATACACTCGGACATCTACATTTATGGTAACTGTACACAACTGTACTATTCTTGACATAGCTATAGAGTGCTTTGTGGCTATCTTTAGAATCAGTGGCGATTTTGTTTTCATAACTAGCTTTGGAGGATTTTATGAGGGATCTCAGCTTCTTACTGAGGCTGACCAGGGAATTCCTCCAATCATGGGAGTTTAGTCTTTTTTGCAACAGTTTCTTTCTTCTGTTGTAGAGTTTGTTTATGTCAGGGGACCATCAGATTGGCTTCCTTTTTTTGGAGGATAGCATTTGGTTCTGTTAGGGATAGCAGGATCCATGCACTCATGTAAGTGCTTATAAAATTAATTTTTGTAGGATTCAGCAGTCATACCTCTATTGTCTGTCTGCATGGGTGTCGTGACGTTTGTCTACTTCTGTCTTAAGAATTGTGAAGTTGGCTTTGGAGAATTTTTTTATGGTGATTTCCCTAATGGGGGGTGGGGTGGGGTGGGATGTGGATGTCTAAGGTGATTAGCTTGTGGTCAGATCTGACCAACGAGGCATTGACCTCTGGTGTGGAACACCGGTCACCCATGCTGGTAATGACCAGGTCTAGGATATTGCTGTCCCTGGTGGGGGTGTGGATAAGTTGATCCAAGACGTTGGAATGTATGAATTCCAGAAAACGTTGAGCAAAAGAGTTGGTACATGAGTAGTTTTCCCAGTTAATGGTGGGGTAGTTGAAATCGCTCATTATTAGGGTGTTGGGTTGTACCCTAATCTTTTTCAGTGTATCAAGAAATGAGGAGTGGGAATCCTGGGGCATGGTGGGGGATCTGTATCAAGTTACAATTTGGATTGAGGTTTTGTCCAGAGTTAGTTGTACTTTGATAATCTCGGATGCATTATGCTGACCAACTAGCCTGGATGTGTAGATATCCTTAATGAATATGGACACTCCTCTGCCTTTAGTGTTTCTGTCCAGGTTAGGTGGCCAAAAGGTGTGGTATGAATTAAGGCTGGCAATGCAGGGGTGCTCTCTGGAGCCTTGAACCTGGTCTCTGTCACTGCACAGATGTTGATGTTCTCCATTTTAAGGAGTGCCTCAAGTGAATGCATTTTGAGGTTTAGACTTCTAGCATTGAGTAGCATTACCTTCCGATTGTGCTTGCTTGTACCTGTTACGGTGGTGAATTTGTCATTTGAACCTTGCCTAAAAAAGGCACTATAGGGGTGGCAAGAGCCTTGGCCAGTATCTGGAATCCCAAGGGTGACAGGTGCAGGCCATCTCTGGCAAAGCATCGTGGTCTGTCAATCATGTCATCCCAGGCAGACAGATACTGGATCTCCTTAGAATGACACCAGAAGCTTAGCCAATTGTTGAAGTCAATCATTTTGTTCTTGTACTGTGGTATCATTCTGGGTGATTGCAGGATGCTACTCAGGGCTAGGGTCATACCTGTCTGGGCTACAAGATTGGAGAGCTCCTCCATGTCTTTTTTCATGTAGTCCAGGGAGGTAGGTCTCAGGTCATTCACACCAACATGGACAATGACAGTGTCTGATTTGTACTTGTTGTGGAATGACCTAAGTGCGTGCATTATGTGGTGGATCCTGGCACCCGACACGCAGCTGACAGTAACTTTCTCCTTGTTTAGCCTGGTGAGTGGAACATCAGTGTGCCTGACTATAGAGTCACCTATGACTAGAGTATTGGGTACGTTGTTATGCCTTTTGGGCTGTGGTTGAGTGGCACACTGAGTTTGTGGGCTATGTGTCATTTGGGTTGTGTTGAGGGGTGGAGGTTACTTGCGTTTCTGCTTTGGAGGTCTCTGTTGTTTGAGCAGATTTGCTTTGGAAGTCTCTGCTTGAGCAGATTTTTGTGGATGGGAGGCAAAGACCTTTTACGTTATTCCAACTATGTCTTTAATTAATTAATTAATCAATTAATTAATAAACAAATAAATAAATAAATAAATAAATTAATTAATTAATTAATTAATTAATTAATTAATTAGCTAAAAGTTAACATTAACCTGGGACAGGAATATGATATAAAGGAGGGGATATATAAATATTTAGGAATATAAGAAGGAATGGTAATAAAACTTGAACAAATGAGAATAAAGCTTAGTAAAGAATGCTTCAGAAGACTAAAGCTAATATTGACATCTAGCAATAAAGTCCATGTTAAAAATCAATTTTCTCTTGCTGTTCTAACTTAAAGTTTTGGTGTGATTGACTAAAGCAAAAGAGCATTGAATCAGCCTGACAAAAAAACAAGAAACATGATTCATGCTTATCAAATGATGTATAAAAAGAGTGCGTACTAAGATTATACATCTCTAAATCTGAAGGAGGAATGGGCTTCCCGAAAATCAACTACATGTATAAATCTGCACTTGTGGGATTGCATTACATATCTACTGACCTCATCAGATCCAAACATGGCAAAAGTTCTAAAGCATGAACAGAAGTCTAAGATGACATCTTTGCTTAATTTAACAAGATAGTGGGCTAAGTACATGTTGGTTTACAAAGTCTATTGAAAAAAGTGGGAGAACCAGACAAATGCAGGTTTTGTAAATCAGACTGGAGGTTGGCTTAGAGGACTAAGGAGTTGTTAATGAGCTGTTTCCTATGTTTTAGTGGTGCTAGGTTTGATTCTGTCAGTCTCAATTGCCTGTGTGAGTCTGAGTAAGTCACTTAACCAGACACTGTTCTTGGGCAGAGTCTGAAACAGGTCCATGGAGATCGGTGCTGTACCCTAGAAAATAAATGTAAATATTAAAAAAAAATAATTGCAGAAGCAATTTGGAATGGCATAGAAGTAGAAATCAAACCAGAAGTAGACAAAAGTCAGAAAGCAAATGAAAGTGTCAAAACCCCCCAAATACGATATAAAGAAAAGGACCAGAAAAAGGAAAGAAAATTGGAAAGCCCATAAATATAGTGGCAAGTATAGAAAACTCAGAGGAGAACCATATGTTGACCAAGATTTGATACAGGAATGGTTAAGTAGAGGTGAATTGAAACAAAGGGTTAGTGGGCTATGTACATGACAGTTTACAAAGTCTATTGAAAAAGTTGGGGAAACAGAAAAATGCAGGTTCTGTAAAACAGAACTAGAAAGAGTAATGCATCTTGCTGCTGGGTCTGATACTATAATGGCAGAGGGCCTGGATACTGAAAGGCACAATAATGTGGCAAGACTGCTGCACTGAGGATTGTGTAAACACTATACTATAGAAATGGCTGAGAAGCAATGGAAACATGAACCAAAAAGCATTATCGATAATGATGAAGTTCAGATTACATGGGATCACCTATTAACAACAATAAAATACATGCAAGAAAACCAGATATAGTAGTCCAAGCGAAATGACAAAAGTAACACTAATCACTGTAATTGCTACACTCAGAGGTTATAGAGACTTGTATATTGACAGGTACGTAGTCATAAAATACAATAATTTGAAAGCAGAAATGTGGAAGAAAGCAGCCTAAACAGTTGCAATAGTAGCAGGAACAACAGGACTAGCAAAAAATAATGTACAGCCATGTTTAAATATGCTACATGTAACCCTGTATGAACTGCAGAAGGAGGCAATTTTGGGTACCTTGCAGGAGGTGAAGACAACTCTTGACTAACATAAGACTGATTATATTTGTATTCTTAGGAATTTGGCCCATTTCTGTCATGGTATTAAAAACCCAAAACATTTGGAGAAATTGCAAAACATAACATTAACTTTAGAAAGATCTTACACATCTGAAACTCAAGGGTAAACCCAAACAACACTGAAATAATGTGATATATTTTTAACAATATCTTAGGTGAAATATACAAGTTTTGGAAAAAGGGTAAATCAAATGACAGAGAAGCAAAGATTGTTTGTTGAATAACTTATTTAAAGTGAACCAATACCACTGGAAGTCTAGATTACGAGACAGGGAAGCAGAAATGTTTGATATGGATTATAGGTTCATAGGTTCATACTAGGCTATCTGCCCTAGGGCATTTATAAGCCTAGCCAGAGTTGTGTGGCTTTCACCACCCCTTAGGTTGAAGAATACTATACCCATTAGTTTGCCGTGCCTCTGTCCAGCAGTGATACAGAGATGATCCCCGGGGTAAACCTACGATCTCCCATCCACTGGTCAAGATTCCTCTTGAACAGAGCCAGCGAGGTGCTCTGTCTCACATGGACCGGGATTCTGTTCCACAGCATAGGGAGTCTCTGGGTGATGAATCTGTCCCTCCAGCACGTCCTATTTATATCCGTGTTGAGGTTTAAGTCTCTTGCTCTTGTGGCTCTGGTGGATTTGGATTTTTTGAGGTGGAGCATGTCCATTAATTCGGGTTGGACATGGCCTTCTATGTCAGGCACATGTCACCTCTGAGCAGACGGTATGCGACTGAATAGAGCTGGAGTTTCTTCAGTTGGGCAGCATATGGCATATTTTTGAGCCCCTTTATCCTTTTGGTGAGGAACTTTTGGGGTCTTTCCAATTGCTGCAGGTGTCGGGTAAGATACATTCCGAATGGGGCATTGTACTCAATCATTGGTCTGATAAGTGAAGAGTACAGGGGAACAATGACCTCCCTTGATCTGGATGTGAATCCCTTCATAATCAGGTGGGCAATGTAGAAGGTCCTCCTAACCACTTTGGCAATGTGAGTGTCAAAAGAAAGGTTACTGTCAACTTGGGTCCCCAGGTCCCTGATAACCTCTTCTGTGCTTAATGGATTGCCACCTATGTGGTAACTTGGAGTTACCTTGTTTTTACCAAAGGGTATGACTATACATTTTTGGCGTTTAGCTTAAGGCCATGGCTCTGGCACCAGTTATCCGTTTCTATGAGACCTCTCTGAAGGATATCTGTGTCTGATGGATTTTCAACTATGGCTCCCAGTTTGCAGTCATCTGCAAACTTTGTCAGCCACAATCCTCCTATGTTTGCCTGCACTTCTGAAAAGTAGATGCCGAACAAGAGGGGGCCCAGGACTGAGCCCTGTGGGACACCGCTTGTGACCGGCTTGGAGTCTGACATGGCACCAGCAACTCTAACCCTGTGGGTTCTGTCCTTGAGCCAGTTAGGAAACCCATCTTGTGACATATGGGTTTACATTTAAGCTGGTGAGCTTTTCTATGATACCCGAGTGGGGTATTGTGTCGAAAGCTTTTGCAAGGTCAAGGTAGGCTGTGTGAACTGCCTTACCCTCATCAATGGCCTTGGTGCCTGTTTCAAAAAAGTCGACCAAGTTCAAGAGGCATGATCTGCCCTTGAAAAAGCCGAATTGGGTAGGATCCAATGTCTGTAGGTCCCCTATGTCTTTATTTATGAGTTCCATTATGATCCTCTCCATAGCTTTGCAGACCAGGCTTGTTAAGCTTATGGGGCGGTAATTACCAGGGTCTGTAGAAGCACCGCCTTTGTGGAGTGGGACCACAGTTGCCGTATGCCACTCTTTGGGTATGTATCCTGTGGTAAGGCTAAGATTAAACAGCAGCTTTATGTGTGGGTTTAGTTCCTCATTGAGTTTGTGTAGCACACAGCCAGGGACACCATCCGGTCCCATTGTTGCTGTGTTTTTAGCTTTAGAGAGAGCAGCTCTCACCTGGGCATTTGAGATGATTGGGAGGCTACACTCTGCTGGGATAGATATTTCTCCTTTTGGGGGGGAGGGAGAAATTTTCACTGAACCTGTCTGCCAGTATGTTTGCAATGTCTGTGGGTTCAGTGATTTTTGTATCATTTTGGACTAATTCTGAGCATATCTGGGAGTTTCCACCCAGATTTCTAACATAGCTAAAGAAGGCCTTATGGCTGTCTTTTGAGTCCTTGGCGATTTTTCTCTCAAAGTTGGCCTTGGATGATTTTATGGGTGATCGTAGTTTTTTGCAAGTATTGATCAGAGATGTCTTCCCTTTTAGGGATTTTGCTCTATCTTGTAGTAGCTTTCTCCTCTTGTTGTAAAGTTTGTTTATGGCTGGGGTCCACCAGATCGGGCGCTTGCCTTTGGTGGAAAGGGTCTTGATTTTATTTGGGATTGCTGGACCCATGCAATCCTGGTGGTGCTCGTAGAAAGCATTTGTAAGGGATTCAGCAGCGTGGGTTGTGGTTTCCAATGGCTCAGGGGCCTTGAAGGATACCACACCAGTCTTAAGAAGTGTGAAGTTGGCTTTTGAGAAGTTCTTCACTGTGGTCTTTTTTGTTGGGGGTGGGGGTAGGATGTGGATCTCCAGTGAGATTAGTTTATGGTCTGATCTCACCAATGAGGGATATACTTCCGGTGTGGAGCATTTTGTCCCCATGTTTGTGATGAACAGGTCTAGTATATTTTCACCTCTTGTGGGAACGGTGACAAGTTGTTCCATAGCATTTGAGTTTATGAACTCCAGGAACCTTTGGGCTAGGGTATTGGGGCTTGAGTAATGTTCCCAGTCTATGTTTGGGTAGTTGAAGTCACCCAATATGATGGTGTTTGGAGAGACATTTATACTCTCCAGTGTCTTCAGGAAGGCTGTGTGGGGTTCCTGAGTTTGAGAGGGTGGCCTGTAACATGCTACAAACTGTAGAGTTTATAAGACTATTTATATAATGATAGGGAAGCAGAGATGTCAGAGATAGATGAAAAAGGTTTGCACAGAATTATGTGTATAATGTAATACATTGCAAGTTTAAACTGTACACACTGACTCAATAGCTAAGATCTGAAGAACTGACAAGTAGTTTCCCACATACCTCTGGAAAGAGCTTATGAAATGAACCTAACATGGTTCTGTAAATATCCAACTATCTTTGCAATTGCTGCATCCCCAGTCTTTCCTTAAGTAGTACATAGAAGTGTAATTACTTATTTTATTTTATTTTATTTTATTTTTTCATCTATGATATATGACAGAGAAATCTGGTATCACTCACTTGGAAATAATAAATAATAATAATAATAAGTATTATTATTATTATCATTATGGTACTGCATCTGAAATACAGTGTTTGACTGACCCCCACCCCATAAATGTAAAGCATACATAAAAATGGTTGACAATACCATTTCACACTTTCACTAGTACGGAGACAGAATTTTAACCACAGCAGTGACCTGGCTGTGCAGTATAACAGTAAAGCAAAGAACTCATCACAGTCAGGATTGGTGATACCACCTCCACTAAGTGACTACTTACCAGCAGGTACCTCCTGGCTCCATGTTGGGATCATTCTTATTTGACATACATTTCTTGGAGGTAATGGCTAATGTCAAGGACCTTTGGCTGACCAAGTTAGCAGATGACTGCAAATTGGGAGTTATTACAGATTCCTCCATGACAAAAACATCTTATAAGAGTGTCTACCATAGATAAATTACTGGTGCCGAAGTCATGGATTAAAATTCAGTGCCAAGAATTGCATTATAGTGCTATTTTGGGAAAATGTCCACCCAGGCTAATTACTCCATTGATAACACACATGTAAGTGCTGACCTGGTAGTCAGGATCTCGTAACATATGTAGAGAGTAATCTGGACTTTGACCAACATGTGGCCATGTTAGTAAGAAAATCATTCTATGTCACCCAATTTATAAGTAAAAGCATAGTGTCCAGGTCCAAGGAAGCCATAATGCCACTTTATTCAGCCCTTATCAGACCCATCATTGAGTTTAATGCCCCCTTCAGCATGCATCTGACCAGACATATGCAACAGTTGGAATACCCACAAGTTCCTTACCAGTAGAATCCAATGTATAAACACATGGTCTTATACAGATTGCCTTAAAGCCCTATTTCTGTACTTGTTCTTCTACAGTTACCTAGAGGCAATACATGCTCTGCATACAAGGCATCCTTGAATCCAGCTATGATGGACCTTTTGCACATCCGCAAAACACACAAAAAAAAACACTTGATCCAAGGATTTAAATTTTGCTTGTGGCATAAAAAGAAGATAATGCCAAGACAGATATGTATTTCAGAGGGTCCCCATGCTCTGGAACAGGCTTCCCATCCATGTAAAACAGAGTCCATCCCTAATCCTATTTAAGTGTACCCTTGACCAACGGATGGGAAAGCAGAAATTCACCAAAGGTTTGGCCCCCATATCTGTGACAGACAGAGGCAGAAAGTAACTATGCCCAAACTAACATACACCCCCACATAACATTTAATATACCTCTTCCTAATAAATGCCCATGATACACAAGGACACAATTGGGTTGGGTTGCTAGGCTTATAAAGGGCCTGGTGATTATTAGCCTGGTATTTTCCTATAAATCTATGAACCTATAAAAACTTAATGGATTTAAGGATTCTACAGTTCAACTGATTCTATTTTATACAGTACTTAATCCAGTTATATCAAGCTTGAAAAATGCAATATTTATATATCATTAACTCACAGCCATATTCCTTTACTGCAATAGAAATGTTGTAAGCAGGACTGCTGTCTTTTGTATTCTGGGTCAGTTTCCATTTGGTGTTCAGTATAATTCATGCCGTCATGACATAATACTGTGGGGGTAATCATGGGTCTATATTATGATAGCAAAATGGCATTACAGTGAATGCCATTTCGCCAACACATATAGAACAAAATCTTAAAAGAGCAAAACCACAGTTCACCGACTTTTTCCCATGGAAAAAATCGGTGAACCAACAAAACACATACCGCTTAAAACATTACAAAGTGGGCAGCTTTGCCCCCCCTAACTAAATATACCAATTCCGAGATTGCACTACAGTGGGGTAAAGGGCAATGTCATGGCTCAGGCCAAGCGATTTCTTTCCCTGGGAAAGAAATCACTGACCTGAGCTTTCGCTCTTTTCTGATTTTTGCTGACATAATACAGATCCGGTAATCATTATGTATTGTTAAAGTTATGCTAAACGTCACAGGGATGTGAACACTAGATGTGAAGTTCATGGTACATTGTGTTTATTTCATCAACTACTCCTTTAACAATAAATGAAGTCAAAAATAGCCATCATAACAAACATATTTAGTAAATGAAGTCAAATGTTTCATTTCTTTTTTCCCTTAAATTTTGTAATGCTTTCAGACCTACTGTGTGATTTGAAATACATGTAAGTTTGACTGAGGTAGTGCAGTTAAGATTTAAAGCAGGTCCAGTTAAAATTAAAAGCTATTTAATAGTTAGTATGTATTAGATATGGAAAAAATGACAATTAATTGAATGGTTGCGTTATTTGTCAGTATAAAAAATTCTTCCGTATTATTGTCTGATCCTTAAGGGATGCAAAATCATTTGCAATGTATCACAAAATGGATTGTTGCGGTATACACATTTTGAGCTAAATTATTTAGTATTTTTAGTATTGTGCTATGTTTCATGGAGTGTGGAGGTCTGTTTATGGTTAATTATTGGGAGAAATTATTAAGAGACTGGTAAAATGAAATTAGTATGAATGGACTGAGCTAATGGGATCATGTTTATTGTTGGTTTTAATATCCCTAAAACTTTAGGGTTTTGTAACATTGTATCAGGAGTAGTCTCCATTTCTATGTCAGTACATAGTGAAGTTCATGAAATCAGCATGTTTCAAACACTGATCTGTCTGTGGTATTTGTTTCTGTTTCTCTTTCAGGCACAAGTAGATGACAACGTCAATCCTCACACAGATAGTAACTGCTGGAAAAGCATAGTTTTGATGTACACCCTTAGACTGCTGTTGGTTTAATCTGATGCAGCTATAATTGTTGCATTTGCCTTTGGATTTATTATTTCTACTATATGGCTTATTGGATTAACAGATCACTTTTTAACTGTTAAAGCTATTTCTTTAAGTCAGTATTAGGTAGTAACAGCTTATTGTGCAGTATTTGCTGAACTATTATACTACATTAAGTTACTTAATTTTATTTATTTATCCTTTGTTGACCAGGTTAGTACCACTAACCTAATGGCCTTTTTTCAGGGAAGATCCGAGGTGGTATTTATACTGCTAGGGGAAATGTTGCCAGGGCAATGGGGAACTTCCTCTACTTGCGGCTCATGCAGCAAGTATTTGTGCACGTCTCATTCCTACCACAGTGGCAATTAGGAGGATAGTGAGTGGCATGGGGAGAGTAATGGAAGGAGAACACTAGCTCTCAGGGAAATGTGTGTGGAGTTATAGAGGATTTAGAAGCTGTTCTCAAAAAACAAAAATTGTTTGTTAAGTTGGAGGAGATGGTGAAAGAAGAATATATTGCTACAACCCATTGAGATGGGAGGGTTGTGGGATGATGTAGTGCATGAAATGATTAATCAGAGTGAACCAGAAAATGGATGAGACATTTCCTGGGGTGAGATAATGGAAAAAAATACAGGAGGAAAATTCGGAGGTGATCCCAAAAGGGGACAGTTCTCAAAAAAGAAAAACATACAAATATGCTGTTGTAAGCAGTTATGGAGAGCAGAAAGAAAAAAAAAGATGGCAACATGAAAAGAAAATTTGTGATGAGAATACAGAGTAAGTAAAATAATGAACCAGATAAATATGAGGTATGGGACACTACAATACTCATCTTAGGCATGAAGGTACGAGAGGTAAGAGCTTTTATATGAATAAACAAAGAGACATTTTGCAACATTATTTTTGAGAGTGCTCACGATATGTACAATTTTCTGTGTGTATATAAAAAGAGACAGAATAACAATCTATGGAACAATTATGTAATAACAACTTTTTCCCAAAGAAACAAAAAAAGAAAATACGTATAGAGTTTGGGACAGAAGTGGAAAGACAGACTTTGAAATGACATTTAAAAATATTTGTTAAGAAGTAATGGACATTTCAAAATGTATAATAACAGGGGTTTATGAATGGGGGTGGTGGAATGGGATTGCATTGTTGTCCTCAAAATGGAAATGGAAAAAAAATGCATATTCCAAGTATTATAAATGTTGAAGGAAATAAAGGTTGGTAAGAATATTGGGGGAAGCTATGAACATGTTATTTTTGAGGGAAAGTTAGCCATTTTGTAAATGTGACAAAACGAAATGCTACATATTTGGGAAAATCAGCTATGATGCAAAGAGATGTAAACTGTAATGTTATAAATGTAAACAAACTGCACATTTATGGATGGATTGTAAAGAAGGGTTTAATAAAAGAAATAACTGAACTCAGTTAAAGGGAAGGATAAAGAACTAAATGGAAAAGAGTAAGAAACAGAACTAGAGGATAACTTAGAAAAAGAAAATAATAATTATAAAAGAAAAGAAGATGAGGAAGAAATAATCAAAGATTTGGAAATTAGTGATGAAGAAGCTATAAGCTGGAAATTAGTAAAAGGAAAAAATTCTATTGAGAGAAGAGTAAAATGCAGGAAAAGGAAGTTTAAAGCTATAAATTTAAAACAAAGTAATGAGAATAGAAGTCAAGAATGAATAAAATAATATAAGAAGAAATGTGTTTCTTTTAAATTAAGGATAAAGATTAAGTAATAATTAAATAATTATTTTGGTAAATGTAAACAGTATTAAAATATGGCAAAAAGGGTAGGGATTTTAGAATGCTGTAATAATGTTGATGTAGATATAATTGTTTTGGAAGACATACTTTACAATATCTGAAGGAATAAATACAGCAGAAGGAGAAGCTGTTGTAAAAAATTTACATAACATTTGGCAATATAGGTGGAGCTAAATACATTAAAATAGGAAAGTGAGTAAAAAGAATACATGAAAAGGAATGGACTGAAAAAGAAAGCAAATAATTATACAATTTTGGGGAGATCATGTTACTATGGGGGCATTTAAAAATATGGTAAGAAGGGTAGGGATTTTAGAATGGTGTTATAAACATGATGCAGATATCATTGTTTTGGAAGGCATTAGATTTATATGCTTATATTTGTTAGATTTGTAGCTTATGTAGTAATGAACATGGATAGTATAATAAAAGGAAATTTTAACTGTGATAAATGGGGTAAAATAAAAAAATAAAAAAAAATGATACAAGAAAAATGATAAAAGTTATGAAATGTGGTAAATTGACTATATGGAATAAAAAAATTCTGGACATATAGAAGGGTTATCCTTAAATGCAACACTGATTACATTATACTACCTGAACGAATAAGCATAGCAGAAAGAGAAGCTGTTGTAACAAGATTTACAGATCAATTAGCAATATGGACAGAGCTAAGTACATTAAAAAAGGAAAAGGAGTAAAAATAAATGAAAAAGAATAGAATGAAAAATGAAATGAAATAATTATACAGTTAGGGCGAGATCATGTTACTATAAAGGCACTTTATGCCAGCTGGTCAGAATTGTGGATAATTTTTAAAAGAAAATTTAAAAATAGTTTTTTACAATGTCAGAATAAGAAAAGAAAGATGCAAATAATAAATATGCAAAGATAAAAGAAAATGCTTTCAAAAATTTAGAAAAGAATGAAAGTATTATGATAAAAAACAGGAATTATATAAACATTTTTGAAATAAATATTGAATTATTATATAAACAAAGGTATTTATTACAAGGAAAAAGAAAGAAGTACAGAATACTTAATAGTGAAAGAGGATAGTAGTATAATAACAGAAGTGAAAAATAAAAAGGGAGGTGAAAAGAAAATAAACACAGATTATGGAAATTGTAGTTCATTATATGAAAGAAATGTTTAAAGAAATGAAAAAGTGTAATGAAATATGAAAAGTAAACAATTCTCAGATCAAAAAAATCAAGGAAGTTGAAAAAGATTATTTTGTACGAATTGGATTAAGTGCTTTGACAGGTAAATATAGATTTGGCAGCAGATTTGGATGGAAGAAAATATGAAACATATTCAAAACCTAATGGAATGCCAAGAATATTTGTTTCATGTTTTGAATGAATTGGTAAATGAAGGTTTTGGCTATAAAGAATCATGCAGCTGAATATTAAAAATTATATGGAATAAAGGAGAAAAAGATGATATAAAAAGTTGGAGACCAATAATATTGAATAATACAGATTATAAGATCACCTGGTCACTTCTCCTGGATGGCGACATCCACCCCAAACCTGGACCACTCATCACCACCTCTTACAAGCAAACACTCCCCACCTCAACCCCCCTCAGCAATGCACCCTATCCACAGTCCATCTCCTAAAACCCTATTTTCTCTCTAAATATCCAAAGTATTGTTAACAAAACTATAGACTTGCACTCATGGATTGCTCTCAATTCCCCCACATCTTAACCCTCTCAGAAACCTGGTTAAAGCCTCACATCTCTAACTCAGAAATCCTTCACCCAGACTACAATATCTTCCATGCAGGCAGAGCAAATAAAAGAGGTGGAGGTATTGCTATCCTCTACTCTGACCAAATTACTCTCTTTCTACCCTCACTTTCCATACCTAGCTTTGCTCCTGCTGAAATACTAATAGTAAACTGCCACCTTATCCCCCCAAAAAATATGCCATTGTATCCATCTACATCCTACTAGGGGACAACATCCCTGTCCTTGAAAACTTTCTCACCTGGATCACCCTAAATGTTCCTTACAAAACCATTATACTTGGCGACATAAGTATAGATTCAACCACTCTTTCTTCCTCATCCCCTACTCATAGTCTCAGTGTGTGCAGCTTTCACCAACTAATAGTTTCCTCTACCAGGTCCAACAGAAGCTCTACTTCAGGATCTATAATAGACTGGTTCCTTACTTCTGACCTTTGTCTCTACCATAAACCCATTATTCTCCCCAACTTTCTAAGTGACCATTCTCCTATTTATATCCATAGATACTCCCAACATCCTCCCAAAGAACACTATTACAGAGAATGCTGTTATCTGACTCACTTCAATCCAGACAATTTCATTTCCACTTTGTCCAACATAAACTGGTCCTTCCTTAAAAACCTCCCCCTTAATGATACTGTAAACTCTTTCAATACTCCATTTCTAGATGTACTAAACTCCATGGCACCTTCCAGGAAATTCAGGGTAAAATCAAAATGTGCTCCCTGATTAACTAAGTAAACATGCTCTATCATGCATCAGAGGGATGCTGCCTGGAAAACTTGGGCCAGAAATAAAACTCCTCTCTTACTCCAAAGCTACAAGAAACTTAGAAGCAGGTGTGAAAAAACTAGTTATCAGAGACAAAAAAAACCTTTCTTTCCCTCCAACCAAAATAGCCCACATAACAACTCTAAAAATTTTGGTCTACCATAAGTAAAGTCCTCCACCCTGGTAATCCTCCTACCCCCAACCCATTCCATCTCAGTATTGCCTCAGAGACTGTTGCTCTTCTAAATAATTACTTTATTGAAACAATCCAAAAACTAACTCCAAATAGCTCTACTGTCTCCTCTCTGCCTTTACATCCCAGTCCTCCTTCCTCCAATACATTATCCCTACAACCAGTTCCCATTGCCTTCATCAAATCCCAACTAAATAAACTTCAGCCCTGCTCTCCCTCTGTTGACAATCTACCTTTCTACTTAAAATTTCTGCCAATGCTATCACTTACCCGGTCTCTTTTCTTTATTAATCATTCTCTTACTGAATTTCTTGTCCCAGATGTATGGAAATCCTTCTATACAATCCATCTTCACAAAGGAGGAAACTACAATGACCCATCCAACTATCGATCCATTGCTGTACTATCCCCCCTTTCTAAAATTCTAGAAAAGTGTGTCCACACTCAGCTACTTAAACACCTGCTAGATAATAACCTTCTTACTCCCACCACAGTACATCAATAGCTCTACTCTCATTCACCCAGACAGTAGCCGAAGACCGTGACAACAACCTACAAGTTTCCTGTTTATTCCTTGACCTCTCCAAAGCATTTGATGCTGTCTCTCACTCTAAACTGATAACTAAACTATATGACATTCATCTCTCCATCCCCTCTTTAAGCTGGTTTTCTAGCTACTTATCTAATATAAAACAATCTATATACTGGAAAACTGTCACCTTCCCATTTCTTCCTGTTGACACTGGTGTCCTCCAAAGCTCTGTATTGGGTCCTCTCTTGTTCAATATTTTTATTAATAGTTTATCCTCTGCTACCAACCTCTCCACACTCTTACAATATGCCAGTGACTCGACCCTTATTACCACTGCCCACAGTATCCCATAACTCCTGGCAAATTGATAATCAACTAATTCTAAATAAAAAAAAAATAAACTTCTACTTTTCCTTCCTAAAACACTGTCAACACACAAATCCACTTTCTCTATTACCTCCCTCAACAATACCACTATCAGACCAGAACCCCATACTAAATTACTTGCTGTTATAATTGACTATGAATTAAAATTCGACATACATATCTATCATTGCATAAAAAAAAAAACACCAGAAACTTGGTCTCCTGTACCGTAACCACAAACTGCTTTCACTCTCCACCAACCCCTTCCTGGCCCTGTCTTTCTTATTACACTGTATGCAGCTCCAGTTTTTACTAACCTTCAGTCTTCACTTCTCTCTAAACTAGAGCAAACATACAATAAAATAGCTAGATTTCCCTCTAATCTCCCTTACAAATCCCACCATTGCCTTACCTTTAAATCGTTACAATGGTCCGAATTCCTTAAACAATTGTTTCTTTCTCAACTGCATATCACACACTCAGTTCTTTATAATCCCACTTCCTGTCCCTCCATCTCTAATATCATATCTCTGTATAACTCCCATCAACTTCATACATCTGACAAACATCTTCTTGACATTTATAAACCATCAAAAAACATCGGTAAGTCCCTATATAAATACTCTATAGCTCACACCTGGAACTCCCTTCCACTTAAAATAAGAAGTATCCCCCATAAGTTCCAGTTCGAACTACAACTCAAACACTACCTTCTTAAGACCTGATCCTGCCTTTGCTAAGCTCTAACTTGATCTCTATCTGATTTCTTCCTAAATTCTACTTTTGATTACTTTAAGTTTTTCTCTCTTTTTATCTACCTTTCTTTCTTGCTCTTCTAACACTCCAATTTACAGTATATCCTACAATCAGGTTCTTGTAAATACTCCTACTCAGGTTTATCCTGCTACTATTGTATTGGATTTTTTGAAACTTATATATAAATATATTGTCTTTGCCAATTTCATTTTATGTAAATGTTTCTTGTCAATATTACTACTGTAAATTTTAGTCTTTCTATTAATTACTATTTTTTGGAATGTCTGTAGTTGTAATTGAAGCTTTTCTTCTTGGGTCTCCACTGAAAATGGGCCTTTGGCTCAGTTGGACCAACCCGGTTAACAGACAAACAAGCAATAAATAAATAAATAAGATATTTATAAAAGTAATACAGAAAAGATTGGAAAATAAGATGGAAAATATAATGGGAGAAAGTTTATATGGTACAAAAGGGAAGAAATGAGAAGAATTGTTAATGATAGTAAGAGAAATTGTGGATAGTATTTTAAGTAGAATGGTCGATGTAAAATTATGATAGATGATATTAATAAAGCTTTTGATACAACAGAGCATGAGAAGTTATAAGAATTAATGAAGACATATAACTTTAATAATAAAAAATAATACAGTTTTTATGACAGTGTATAGTAATAATAAAATAAGAATTCTGTTAAAGGTCTGGTTAAGTAAAGAAACAGAAATGAGTAATGGTATAAAACAAGGATGTCCTATGAGTTGTATTTTATTTGTTTTAGTTATGGCTATGATAGTAAGGTGAATTTTAAAATGAATAATACAAAGTATGTAATGAAAACAGGTATAGAGATTGCAGTTTTAATGACATATACAGAGAATATTATTATAACTAAACACAGTTTATAGATGAGAGAAATTATTTTTTGTATAGTTGAATGTTTAAAGAAATAGGTATGACAATAAATAAGGATAAAAGCAAAGGTTTGGGAGATATGGTAAAGATAGGAAGAATACAATTCATAATGAAATACATTTCAGTGTTTGGTTATATAGAAGTAAGTAGAGCACAAGTAGAGCACAATGGGAACAACTATTAGAGGAATTAAAGGAAATTTGTTTCTTTTTATGGAAAACATACAGATTATCTTAGAAGAAAAATGTTAGTTTGATAAACTCATTATTAATGACAAAATAGCATATATATCAACTGTGTTTATGATTCCAAAAATATATGAGAAACAATTATTAGAAGTGATTTTTGTATTTATATGGGGTTCTATATTAATTCCAGTAAAGAGAGAAGTATTATATGTCAATAAAGATGGAGGAGGACTGTTAAATCCAGTGGTATTTGCAGCTTTTCTTAGATTTTTGAAGTATTGAAATGGATAGCATTCGAAAGACATGCGTGCGTAAATGGGCATGCCTTCGTTGAAGGTTGGGCATTGAGCTGCCAATCATTAGTGGACTGGAGTTATGCTGTGGTGACCCCTTACCGGGAAAAGCTGAAAGACAAACAACATTGAAATGGATAAATGAGAAACATGATAAACTAGTAGTAAAACTGTGAACATTTTGGGAAATAAAAATAAATAAAAAAAAAATGTTTTAATGAATAAAATTAAAATGATCAAAAATATTTAGTGATAAAGACTGATGAGACAGAAGAAGGTAGAAGAAGACTGAAAAAACATGGTATAAAAATAATACGGTATAATATTGCTGTGTTAATCCATAGGGAAATTTACCAAAGGAAAGGATTAAAGCTATAAATGAAAGAAACACATAGTGTAGTAATAAAGTAGAATGTTAAGATTTTTTATGGAGACTATGTATAAATACATTACCAGCGAAAGGAAATATGCCTTATAAAAACAAAAGTGAGAGAATATATTTATATTGTGTTGAAAAAATGCACAGAACATATTTTTTTCTGAAATGTAAGAGGGTGAAGAAATTATGGGAAAAATTATATGAAGAGAATTTTTTGAGATGTAAAAGAGAGTAGTAATATAAATATTGATATGATTGAATATGATTATAATAAAAAAAACAAAGAATTTAAAATAAGATTGGATAAAACATTATTTGATGTAATAAGGGTGATTTGGAATGAGAGATTAAATGAAATCATGTTTAATAGGAAGTGGATATTGTCAATAATATTAAGAAATATAAGATGGTGGTTATGGAAAAAAGAATGGGGTCTAGTATGAAGAAAATGTATAAGGATTGTAAGTATGAGATTGATATTTTTTAATATACAATGGATAAGGAAGTAATTTTGTAAAAATGTACACTTATAAATATGTAAACATTTAAATGTGTAAATAAAGTGTTGTGTAAATAAAGTGGAAATGAATAAAAGAGCCCTACTCTTTTCAATAGGTGTGGGATGTTTTTCAGCCAGCTGAGCTATCACCAACTCAATCAACTAGAGCCATGGTTTAACATCTCATCTGATGGACAAAACACTCAAGAGTGTAGCACCACCCCTTATGCTGCACTACAGTGTCAGCAATCCATCTTCTTGGTGTGAGAATAGAACCCGCAACCTTTTGAACTTAAGATGAGTACACTACCTTTTGGGCCCTCACACTACATTTTAAATAGTCTACCGCATGTAATGACTCAGCTTTAACTTTTAATATCAAGTATGTGCTTTACTGATTATTAACTGACCATCTGATCACCTGCTCCCATTTATTTACTCTGAAGTATTATCTTTTGTTATTAAATGTTGTATGAAGTAGAGAATACACAGATTTAGGGATGGGGGTGAGAGTGTTCTTTGGTATGCAACCCAAAAAGGGCTAACATTTTTCTGTTAGGGTATTTAATTGCTGCCCTGTGGTGAAATATATGATAATTGGGTTCATTCTATCTCCCTTCAATACCTATGGAGAAAATGTAGGGTAGCCTACTAATGGATGAAGATCGAATGCTTGAGCTTCAATTGCCCAAAGTTCAACTCACTGATGTTTGGAACTTCCTTTTGGGGGGTATTTCCCCATTCTTCAAGTTGGTGTGATCATGGTTGGTATATATAAGTTCAGGGGGTGTGGGAAGACCTTTTTGGCAAATAAAGTTTGGGGATTCTGATCATTGGTGTATTCACTTTCATCCACTCATTGGCCTCATCTATGCTCCAGAAAAAGCTAATTCTTCCAGATACTCCAAACTCAAACCATGCCAAATCCCAAAATAGTTTGAAGAAACATCAACAACATAATTAAGGACACTGTTAATTATAAAATATATCCTTGTCTGGATAAAGAAATCTTAGCAGATTACTTAGCTACTCACTTAAAGCATTCTGATGACCACATGTATTTCAGGTCTAAATTCTGCCAGTCTTTGACATTTTTAAACTATTAATAAAATAAAGGGATTTGCATTGTTTCTCCTGTCCTACCCATTTCCAAAAAAAATGGATACACTCAAAATTGCCCTACCCATTGCCCTTCTCAGAAGGTGCTTTACTGAGGGCACACCACTAACCAATGGAAATAGCATATATAGTTCTTGAACACAACTCAGGGGACTTGAGTATAAATAACAAAACACCTAATTCTGTCTTTTGTTTGCATCAAGCTATATTGCTTGAAAGAGATATGTGTTCACAGGTTAGTGATTTTCTCATCCAGCAATATCTTCTTACTACTACCCTGACTGGTTTTAGGCCTAAACACATGTGGAGTGTACTTAGAGGAGTTACCTATAGTGCAAAGCTGGGATCAGAGCCTGAGCAAAGCGTACAGTCTGACACTTTCTGTAGACATCCTATTTGTGACAGAGGTAATGTAATGTGTGTGCATGTGTGTGTGTGTTTGTGAGTATATGTGAGCATACACACACATACACGCCTCATGCATACACACATGTATGTATATATATATATATATATATATATATATATATATATATATATATATATATATATATATATATATATATATATATACACATATAGTGTGTGTGTGTGTGTGTGTGTGTATATATATATATATATATATATATATATATATATATATATATATATATATATATATATATGTATATATACATATATATATATATATATATATATATATATGGATCCTATCAGATTATCGTAGTTTCAAAACTTAGAAACTTACAGATTCATATGGTCGGGACCATATGACTGAAGTTTTGAAACAAACTTAGAAATTGATATGGTCGGGACCATATGACCAAAGTTTTGAAACTTCGAATGTTTTGAATGGAGATCACGGTACAGTGCGGAATGGGAAATTTACCCACTTCCACAATGTAGTGTGATCTTGGAGTTGGTATATTTAATTAGCAGGGAGTGTGGGGTGTGTAGCCACCCATGTGGGGGGTGCAGGGGGCATGACCCGTGCAAAAATGTTAAAAATAAAATTTTGTTTTTTATTTATTTATTTTTTTAATGTTCAAGGTTCTGAAACTTTGATCATATGGTCTTGGCCATATGAATTTTGAAGTTTCTGAACTTGGTAATCTAACATAGATCCATATATATGGGTCTGTGTTGAATTAGCGAACTTAAATTTCAATAAAACCCAGTTGGCTGAGACCACTTCTACAAAAAGCCATTCAACTGAAAGCATGGACTGCCGAAAACCTTTCCCTATGAAAGGAACCACTTGGCCACCTAAAATAAACCCTAAATGGACAAAAAATAAACCCACCCACACCCCCCCTTATTTAAATATACCAACTTCGAGATTGCATTACACTGACAAAAGGACAAAGTTCACCATGGTGACCAACTGGTTCCTTTCACAGGGAAAGGGTTTTGGCAATCCGTGCTTTTGGTTGAACAGCTTTTTGGAGAAGTGGTCTTGGCCAAGTGGGTTTCTTTGAAATGTAAGTTTGGTTATTCAACGTAGACCCATAGATTTCATATATATATATATATATATATATATATATATATATATATATATATATAATATATATGGGTCCCATTTAGGTGATCGAAGTTTCAGAACTTCGAATCTCATATGGCCAAAACCATATGATCGAAACAGAGATCTCCATACTGCGCAGAACAGGAATATTCCCTTTTCCTTGCTGTAGTGCAATCTTGGAGTTGGTATATTTAAATAGGGGGGCGAGGGGAGGTGCAGCCCCCCACGTGGGGGGTGCAGAGGGGCTTTCCTCCCTACATACATGTGTATTAACCTGTTTTTTTGTTTTGTTTTTTTTTTTGTTTTTGAATGTTTGAAGTTTTAAAATTTTGATCATATGGTCCCGGCCATATGACATTTGAAGTTTTTAAATTTCGATCATTCAGTGTAGACCTATATATATATATATGCATGTATATGAGTATATGATGATTTATCAAAATGCAACAGCATCAACACTGAAGTGAGCAATGCCAGCATTTCTAAAATCAGCATAACATCAAAAAAAAAAAGTTTCCTTTTGCAATCTGATCACCAAAACCCCACTAAACATTATATATGGGTCTACATTGAATCACAAAACTTACATTTCAAAAAAACCCACTTGGCCGAGACCACTTCTCTAAAAAGCTGTTCAACCGAAAGCACGGACTGCCAACAACCTTTCCCTGTGAAAGGAACCACTTGGCCACCATGGTGAACTTTGTCCTTTTGTCAGTGTAATGCGATCACAAAGTTGGCATATTTAAATAAGGGGGGGTGTGTGGGTGGGTTTAATTTTTGTCCATTTAGGGTTTATTTGTGGTGGCCAAGTGGTTCCTTTCCCAGGGAAAGGTTTTTGGCCGTCCATGCTTTCAGATGTAATTTGTCTGAACATCTGAACAGTGCTATTGTTATGGCATGGGTTTTCAAGGGTAAATTGTAGGGTGAGGGTTAGCGTTAGCAGAAATTAATAATGTTGTGCAGGGAGGCAGAGCCTACCTTTTACCCCTTACCCCAAACCTTGCCCCAACCCTATACCTCTACTTTGCCTTTTAAAATCCCAATCCCATTCCCTAACACTAGCAATAAAAAAGCTCAGAGCCAGACAGACACACACAAACACATACACAAAAAACACACTTCCACACATGTGCACACATACACGGATAACACACACTTGCTACACTAAACGTATCCCCTTACTTGACCCTTAGTCTAATCCTAACCTGCCTACATTCACACAATCACTCCTACACCTAATGCAGAAAGCGTCAGAATATCTGAAAGTTTCACTATTATTTTCTCAAATGTGCACTTACCTTTTTACCTTTCCGCATACATTCAATGTTTTGTTCATTCAAAATTTTAAAATTTTGACGAGTGAAACACTCAGTGGCATTTCTCAGTCATCTACTCTGTCAACAAGCAGTATGGCTGATTTGACGAAGTGAATAGTGAATGAGAACCATATATAGATATATATATATATATATATATATATATATATACATACGTATATATATATATATATATATATATATATATATATATATATATATATATATACATACGTATATATATATAGAGAGAGAGAGAGAGATATTTGGTGGACAACATTGTAAGATATGTTTAGGTTTTTTTAACTGAAAGTCAAGTGGGCAGTTATTTAGGCTTTCTTTATGGCGTACCAAATAAACCTATGTTTTTTATACAAAACCATGTCTCCAGTGTTGTAGAAAATTATGTTATTTGAACTCATATGGATTTTGTGTCACTTTACTAATTTTGCGGAGGCATCAGGCGAAAACCTGGAGGATTTAAAATTCTATGTTATAGTTCAGTTTGCTAGATTTGACAATTATTCATGCTTTGTTTAACCTTTTTTCTTGGGGATTAGCTTAAATAGATTCACTTTAGATAATCATACTGTCTCAGTTAACAAAAAAGAAATGAAAAATTAAATAAAAGGAATCACAACATAACTGACTCAGAAAAGTAAGTATACCAGAGCATGAATTTCATGATTTGGTATGATCTATAATATTTTAACACACTGCTTTATTTAGCCTTGTTGACAGTTTTCAAGAAGTGGTTGCTGTCCGAGTTTGCAGTGTGTTCTTCAGAGCACATTGTGTTTTCTAGCTTTGGTAAGTATGTATATTAATGGGACATGCAGAGGCATACATGAAAAGCAGGATTTGTGTTGGTAGATGTATGCTCATTGTTCTGATATTCACTGAGTATTTCTTTACATAACAATACATTTTTTTTTGATATGCGGGAAATCACATTTAGGGAAAATCAGAGGGTAGTACAAGAACAAGGAAAGAATTTAGAAGGGGAAACTAATTAATCCAAATGACAGACAAGGATATGTTTTTCATCCCGATTTCTTTTTCTCCTACAAAACAGAAATAACTGTTATGAGAAAATATTCCATGTAGTTCAAAACTGAACAGCTCTTTTCAGGATGGACTTGTCCAGTACTTGAATGATATAGTGGGTAGCACTGGCCTCACAGCAAGAGGCTCCCTCGTTTGATTCTCAGCTGGGATGTTATCTGTGTGGTGTCCTCCCTGTGTTCGCATGGGTTTCCTCCTACCTTTCAAAGACATGCAGCAGGTGGATTGGACACCTTAGTCACACTTAATCAAAACAACGAAGGGTCCCACATGTAATGTAAACTTTGCTCAAATGTTCACTAAGCCACCACTATAACAATTAAAATGATTTCATGCTAGTTATTTTTAGTCTGCAGTAATACATTTCATTGATTACTTGTACATTTTCATTGGACTTCATTATAGTGTAATGTAAACAGTAAGTTAAAACTAATGGATTCATTTTTTTAAAAATACCATGAACAATATCACACCCCATCATTAACATATCTTGTCCAGATTTTCAAGCCAGGTGTAATGCATTGCTTTGGCAGTGTAGCTTACAGGGCTATGGCAATAATCAGAAAACAAACCACATCTTCTTCAGCTGGGAATAATACCAATCAACTCCACTATGTACTGTCTAATTCTAATGAAGCAACTTAATCAAACTACCAACTGTAAAACACCTCTGAAGAGATATACTTGTACTTCGTGAACTCAAATAGCAAAGATAAAAAATAACATTTATTTTTATTATTTAACATTTGTTAACTGGGAAAGTTGGACTTAGAACGAGACAATTTTCACTGGAGGCCTGGGAAGAAACGCTCTAGATGCATGTCTTTGTAAAGTGGGAGAAAAACGGAGCACCCGGAGAAAACCCACATGAACACAGGGAGGACATGCAGACTCCGCACAGAAGGCAATGAGCTGAGAATCAAACCAGAGAATCTCTTGCTGTGAGGCAACAATGCTACCCTGCACCACTGTGCCAACATCAAAATAGATGTTGCTAATATTATTCAGTGACTGTAGTAAGTTTTTTATTTCTTGGTAAACTTTTAAAATATTTCACTTCTCATGAAAATAAGAAGAAATATATTACAATTTTGAACATAAAATCTTTAAAATATAACACAGCTATGATCTAATGCTCTAAATTTATTAATGTTTTGTAGAACATTTCCTGGCTTTGCTTTTCTAACTTACATGTAGCCCTTGATTTACCCCAGTGTGCAGACAAGGCTAGAGTAGGATATTCTAGAATGAGAACATCAGTAATAACCAGGAGCGGAGGAGTCATATGAAGACATTTAACTGTCCTCAGCTCTGTGCTCCTTAGCTTATGGCAAGGGTCTTCCCCTGTACACTTCATGGCATTCTTCACTAAAAGGTCCCAGGTGCTAGATGAAACATTGCTACAGTCTAACGTTGCTTTGAAATCCATTACTACAGATCTGTGGCTTGTCTGTAGGAGACAGGAGTGTATTAAGCTAGCATGCACTCATTTTCCCCTCGCAGGCTTCTCATTCAGGCTGTTGGACTTGTCTGCTTTATCCTCAGTGAACCCTGTTTATATTCCTGTTCAGTAGTAGCTGGTAGTAATGTGCTTAACTTTCAGTTTTTGCAACCTTGGAGTTAGTGATGTAGAATGTAGAAATGAAACAAAAGGAAATAGGTAAAAGAAATCTGTAATGTAGACCACATGAAGAGTGGATATATGTACTATGCATGCTTCAGAAGAAAATGTGTTGCAAAACAGAACTGTTTAAATACATCCTGTGCATGTGCAGTTAAGGTGCAGAATCTTTAAGAGATAAATAAAGGCCAAAGGAAAAAAAAACAGAAAGGTGCATTGAAGACAATATAACAGATTATTTTTCCTTTATGAATAATGAATGCAATAAAAAGCTTTTATAAAGATGTAATGGAATTGTAGAAACCTGATTCAAAATTAATGGTAGAATCATAAGACAATTTCAGCAAGGGCTAGCAGAATACAGAATATTGATTTACGGTGCTCAACATCTTATGAAGACGGTGCAAAATGTTATAGTTAGGTAAGGCTGACAAAGTCAGTGTCTCTGAATCCTACACTCTAGAAATAAGGCATCCTTCTGTATTCAACATCACCAAGGTGTGATCAGAACAGAATCACATGGCCTGCATTTCTACTTTATTACTGTAGTACTGTATTGTCCATCTGACTTCCCTAAGTCTGTAGCATTATTTAAAATGTTTGTAATTAAAGTTATTTAAAATGTTTGTACTTAAAGGTGCTCTAAATGAGTAGTCACAGCTACAAAACTATGAACTGTTACAAATGGTTGTACCTTGTTGTTTAGGTGACTCTTTCCTGCTACTTTATTTTAATCTTTGCAGAATCTTTTCCATGCAATATAAACCTAAACTTTTATTTTCTTTTGGTTTGACAGCCATTTATATATTTTATTAAGTATGCCATCTGCATTGTGTGCTCATCTGTAGACAGTATGGATAATTAGTTAAGAAACTATTTCCTCATTTTCTGTTGTGAGCTGTTATTGCTGGTAACTATATTAAGTAAATGTTTGCCTTTTTTTTTCTTTATTTGATTATATAGTAAAACGTCAGTATAATACCTTCAGTGCACGATTCTTTGTCTTCTTTAAACTCATCCTTTAAGCTTTATCAGCATGATTTTGTATACCTTATATCTGATTTCCATATATTTTATTTAGAGCATAGTTTGATTCTGTATACCTTGATATGTGGATTTTGTAGGTTATTTTCAAACTCACCGTTTTATTGTCTATATCTGTTATTATATTACTGATGTTTTTGCGCATGCGCACACACACTCACACAAGCACACAAATGTTAACACATATGCACACACACATACACAGACATATATGCATACAAATACACACTTCTTCCATTTAGTATCAAAAAATGCTTATTTTAATTCAGGACTGTAGCAAGCCACTCTGATTCAATAACATTGGCACAAGGTATGAAACTGCTTTGGCAGGAAATCATTCGAATGCAGGATGCCACTGACATGAGCAGACATAAAGATAGCAGCAGTTTAGAGAAGCCAATCCACATAAGCAGTATGAATTTGGAAGGTACAAAGAAATGGAAGAAAAACAGGGAAGACACAGAGAGCACTTGTAAGCACTACACAAACTACAACTATAATAGCTTTATTTATTTGTATACTTTGTATGGACACGCTCTGAGACTGGAATGGACACATTTTTGTTATTATACTAGAAATAAAGCTGAAGCTGATTCATTTTAATAATTTCAGGGCAAAAATAAGCTATAATCACCCATGCAATGACTGGCAATGATGATATACAAATACATACTAGATCAACTATAGTATATGCAGTATTGCACAAAACTGTCCAGCAGTTAGTTCATATTCAGGGCAGGCATGCATGTGCATAATAAGACAGCCTTTACAGAGTGAGAATACCATATCCACGGGGGTAGGTCAGGATCTACTTCGGGTTGCAGTCCTCACTAGGAAATAGCATTGTATGCATTTGTGATGAGAGGGTTTCCTGTGATAAACTGCTGGTGAGTCAGATACCCTTAAGAAGTGTTAATTGTAAGAAAGATTTACTTTTGGCAGGTATTTTTGTCATCTGTTAGGAGTCTTCATCATATTGAAGCAGTCCAGTATAATACTAGATCTGATAAACTCACTTGATGAGTAACCGACTATGCTCCTGTATCCCCTCTGGCTAATATCTTATTATGATATTTCACCTAACTTAATTAAGTCTGTCAAGTTAAACATTTCATAACAATGTACCCACTTAGGACTGTTAAACAACTGCTCATCTTGACTCTCTAGGAGTATTGTAAACTACCCGAGGAATGTTGTTCTTTCCACAATCTACTAAAACCAGGAGAAGACATATTGTATATCAATTTGCTATCCTTCTCATCTATATCCAGAAACAATTGTTCTCATGGAGCCTTATTCTTCATCTCTCTGCCTTTCTTTTGATAGTAAACTATTACAGGAATGTCATGCTTTGAAATATCTTCTAAAGTTAATACTATATAGTAGAAAATGAATGTATCCTATCTTCTAAGAAATATGTATGTCAGAGTCTCTTCTAGGAAATATTGTATGTCAAATTCCTATCCTTAACTTTATGCCTGTAATAAATTGTTCTCTTGGTGCTTTTCTCCCCAGGCCTCCACTGAAAATGGACTTGTAATCCTGTTGGACTCTCCCGGTCAACAAATGTAAAATAAAATAAATAAATAAAACCAAAGTAGTTATTACTGTGATATTAAGGAAGAGTTGGGCTTACATTAACAAAACTTATCTTAATGCTGGGCTTTCTGTATTTTTAGCACTTCCTGTCCTTGCTAAGTACTCAAATATACAGTATTCAGCAAGACGCTGAAAAGGTGTGTGGCTATATATGCATGTGCCTTTTTTTCATATTAAAGAGGAGCGTGCGCAGATGTGTACACACATCATGCGTACTTTGTTAAGTACACTGCCAAGGAGACTGCCACTCTTCATAGATATGGATCTCAGCAACTGTTAGAGGAGCACATGTATTTTCCCATTTTTTTGGCTTGGGAATGATAGACAACACTGTGTAGTTTGACATCACTACACAACACAGCAAAATAAGTCATCTTAACTTTTCACAGTGTGCTTTACTGAGTACCTACACACTTGATAAGCCATACTTCACTATAGTGTCATCCACTATGGTAACTTACTGTGAATCATAATAAATTCAGTCAGTTGTGAGCTCTCATTGGTAGGAACTCACCAGCATCACAGAGTGTGAGAGGTAAGTTGGTGTGTGATAGTAGGTCTGCCTGCACTGTAGGTTGCACTCCTGCTGGTACAGATTTTTCTGATATGCAGTGGAGTTTTTTTTTTTTTTGCACCATTCTGGCAAGGGAAGGGGATCACTGTCCTAGCAAGCACAGTACTGTTGTGCCCACCACTTCTTTCCCACAGGTTATTCTTTTAGGACCATCTAGTGCTGCAATGGTACTGGCTTCTTGACTGTTATACTACTGGTGGCAATTAATTTATGTAGTGGATTGGTGGTTAGGGCAATTGGATTACACAGTGGAGCAGTATTCTACAATGGTTCTTACAGAGTCTTGCTCCATTGTGTAATTATTTTTATGAATCATAAAGGGCTTTGTCTACCATTCTATGGTACATATATTCCTGGTCTATGCAATACAGTATTTGTGACTTGGGACCATAGTATTTTAAAACTAGCAATATGTTATCAAAGAGTGCATAGTAAATGACAAATCCCTTATCTGTACCCTGTAGTAGATGGGAACTTTATGGACTTCCTGGTGCTTTGTCCTTGATGTGAGTGATGAGGATAACCTTCAGGGGCTCACAGCATTCAGTGATAATAAGGCCTTGAAATGGCTGCCATGTGGCTGACTGGCTGGCATGATACAAGCTTTAGGACTTCAGTACTTGTGCAATAATTATCTTGTGATTTTTCGCAGGAACTTCCCCACCTCACACATTGTTTGCTTTTTTTTGTATGCGCTATCAGTGCTACCCATTTTGAAGGGCATGTCTTTGATCAAGTCTCTACTTTATATGATGAACTCAGTATTTCTGGTGAATGTGTGTGTGTGTGTGTGTGTGTGTGTGTGTGTGTGTGTGTGTGTGTGTGTGTGTGTGTGTGTGTGTGTGTGTGAGAGAGAGAGAGAGTTGCACAAGTAGTCTAACTTGTTCATCTCAGATTATCAGTTATATTTTTCCTTGAGAAAGATGTTCTTATTTAGATGTTTCAGTTCTTCTCATTCACAAAGAAATATCAGGTCATTTCCATGGTAGAATTGTACCTATTACTTGTTTATATGAATGATGTTCAGGTACAGAATTTAATTTCATAAATTAGAATTGAGTTCCTCAGCAGTACAGTGTATTTCTCAGCTTACATATTTTTTATACCTTGCCATTCATGTATTTATCTAGTAATGTTTTAATAATGTTTGTTGAAGACTATGGGCTGGATTCTATAAAGTTTGTGGAAGCTATTTGTAGACAAGCGCCACATGCCAAAGGAAGATTTCAGCGCACCTGCTGTGTACATGTTTTCAGAAGACACGCTGAAGGCGCATGGACTGCTTAGTTATTCAGACTAGGATAATTACAGAATCTGAGCACATCCTTCTGATTCCAAAACACATTGTGCACACCCAACATGATAATGCAACAAACTGCCACATCGACTCTGTTTCTAAAATCTTCTGCGTGTTTTTTGTGGACTTCAAGGAATAAAAGCTACTACTACTACTACAGATCTTGCTGAATTCCATAGCAATACAAAAAAAAAGCAACATAAAAATGCAACCTGTATTTAATGAATTGCAAAAGGCTGCAGTGATACAAGCCATAAATGACGCTACAAGCCATAAATGAGGCTGTGGCTGTGCAGCCTAGAAGGCAGCCAGCTAGAGTCAGAGCAAGGCTGCAACTAAACCAGTTGTTAGACCAGCAAATAATTGACAGGTATTAGCTAGACAGACAACTGGTGCAGGTTGTCTGCAACATGTATGCCCACACATGTCCGTACATACTCTGCAGAAAACCACATCCTCCTTGAAACCAAATGTGTCTCACCTGTGTGTACTTGCATCTGGGACATTCCAGTGACACATGGAGAATGCTGTGGGAGTGTCCTGACAGCTGCAGCAATGTGGATGACTACATACACTTTCCATCCACCCCCAAGGAATGGAGAACTGTAATACACAAGTTTTACAGCAGAGCAAACTTCCTCCATGTACTCGGTGCAATGGATTGCACACATATAATTATCAAGACACCACTACATCCTGAAGCAGACTGATGCATAAACAGAAAGGGCTGTCCATTGTTTAACAGCCAGATTGTGTGTGCAGTAGACAGTAGCATAACAAACATCATGGCAACACACCCTGGAAGTGTCCGAGATGTTACCATATGGAGAAGTGGAATGAGAACTACATTCCAGCAAGGTGAAATACCTGAGGGCCTACTACTGGACTGAGGGCTGCTTTCCAGCAAGGTGAAATACCTGAGGGACTACTATTAAGTAAGTACAGGAACACAGCTAGGATGTAAGCTAAGGATACCCCAGCCAACAATATCCATGCTGACCAAATGTGTTTTTATTCCTCACAACAGGTGACTGTGGTTATCCACTTGAGCCATGAATAATGGCACCATGACATGAACCATCCAACCTTGCAGACGAGGCCTACAATAGAGCACATGCAATTATCAGAAACACCATAGAGAGTGTGTTTGGTGTATTGAAAGCGAGGGTCAGATTTCTGGACACATCCAGAGTTGCCCGGCTGCAATACACACCTGAGAAGGCAGCACAAATAATAATCGTGTGCGCCATGCTGCACAACATGCTAACTAGGGCACATAGCAGTCTTCCAGCTGCAGGTGTAGGTGAACTACCCCAAGAACCTCAGATATCTGAAGAGAGCATCCCACAGGTATCAGAGGAGAAGCAGGAGGGTGCAGGGTACAGAAGCCACAGGCATTGGAGAAGGAGGTTTTGACCACAAGTGCAGACCCAGGCAACAGGGCGGCATCTGACCCACAACTTTGTGTCATGACAAGTCACACGTATGTAAGTACACAGATTAAATATTGATGTTCAGGTTTTGCCACACCACATCAACACAGATTGCATCTAATGGCAATTACCAGGTAGATGTACACATTGAGCATCAGACATAAAGCCATAATCATAATATGTAACATTATGAACATAAACAAATATTTCACAACAGGGATCATTGGGGTATGCATAAACAATCAGATCGTTGCATCAGTGCATGGAAAAACAATAAGGGACACACATCAGGGCAACACATTCTTATCTGTACAATATAATAACATGAAAAAAGAGAAACAACACAGGGCATAATGCAGAACTTTTAGTATCACCAGAAAAATATATCACAGTAAAATTGAGTCAGCTATGTTTATGAAACTGCTCACTCACTTTAACACAGCATAGGATGACCACACTGACAGCTCTCACTGCAGTCTCTCTGCCCCTAACATGTACATAAATCCTTGGTCCAGGTTGATCCACAGAGGAGACAGCTGGTATGACAACACCATGTTGAGGTGAAGGAGCATAACTGCAGATGAAGTTCTTGTTGTAAGTGGAAAAACTACAGCAGATGGGCCAGCAGTGGAAATGTGCAGATCTTGGAGCATAGACACTGATACCTGATGGGCCATGGTATTTCTGCTGAGAGGGGCCCTGCCTCTCCCATATTGCAATTGGTTAAGCACTGTCAGGGGATGCAAAACTCTGCTTGTACTGTGGCACTGCTGTAGTACTGTAGAGGCCAGGGTTTCTACTGACCATACAACAGCCAGCATACTTTGATTTTGAGCAGCCAATGACACCATTACCTTACCATGTCTGTGCTCTTGTCCTTAATGTAGCACAGCCAGCTGGTATGCAACATGATCTGTGGCATGTACATGGATATCTGATCCATAATGTTGCTGGGAATGTTCATTTGCCTGTAGGAATAGGCAGACACCATCTGACAACTGCTCATGTACACAATCTGCATGCCTATGTCTACTGTCATGCCACGTTTCAAGATGTTGTGGGGAACTAGCAACATCAGCAGCAGTCTCAGCTTGCATCTGTGGTTCAACATCCTAATCCTGTTCACAATCTGAGGTTTGGGGTTGGCATAATGGTTAATTTGTTTACCCTGCAGACACAAGGCACAGGGTTTGATTCTCACTTTGTAGGAGGTTGGCATAATGGTTAAGGTATTTACCTTACAGACACAAGTTACAGAGTTTGATTTTCACTTTTTGGAAGGTTGGCATAAAGGTTAAGGTATTTACCTTACAGATACAAGGTGCAGGGTTTGATTCTCCCATAGGGTAATTGGCTTGCTTAAAATGGCCCACAAGGGCAGTTAGCCTAGTACTAATCTATGAACCTATGAGCCAATGTTCCATCATTCTCAGAATGGCCAGATAAGTTTCTCTCCACATTGGAGGCTACAGCTGCATCAATATCACTGCCAGCATCTTGGACAGGCTCTATCACTATGTCAATATTCTGTGTGCCAGGGGTGATGTTACAATGCTGAGACACATCAGATCCCAAATCATAATCACTGGATGGGATAATGGAGGGTACAGATAGCTGATGTGCTAAAATAAGAGGCAGATGACACAGATCAGGATAACTGGCTTACATCACATGCTGATTATCTTAAAAGACATATGACATATATATCTCACTGCAAAGGTACAGATCATAATGACTTTACAGGAGGCCTCCTGTATGTATGGTTAATAACATGTACATAGCATGGGGTATACAGTTAGGTTACATCACTAACACATATAACATATGTGGTGAATACAAACAAAGCACACACCTGATAACTCCTGGAAAGATGGTGCTGTTGATGATGGATGAACTTCAACTATTGTAGTGAAAAAAAATCAGCATTATTGATCACATCATTACCACCATTAAGTATTTGAACACAGTTAAAACATAACGAAGGTTTAACATAGACATACCACTTGTTTGTGCGGTTGATGCAGTCTGGCCTAGGAATTGGATGAAGGACACAGTATTAACGGAGGACAACAACAGGAGTAACAACAATGACGTATGACACATAGTTAATAGCGTGGCATTGACAGACCCCCCAGTGTTGAGAGTTTGTGTGTTGTACTACAGAACCTGCAGTGGGAAAGTAAACAGAAAGACAATGTAGTCCTGTATTTAGCCAAAACAAGACTGACAGCATGACATATACAATGCAGTAACAGGGGTGCCACATACTCATATGACTGACATTACACCTGCAGGCTAGATGGCCCTGTGTTGAAAAATAGTGACATTGATGTTATATATCACATGTGGGCTACACATTGATGCAATCTATGAACCTGTTGCAGTAACATACCTGGTCTGTGTGAACTTGCACCTGCAAGATGTGGGCCCTCACAGGATGTACTTGTAGTGTACAATGTTAGGGAAATAACAATATGACAGTAAACAGCTATGTCATGACATGAGGCTGAGGCAGTAAGAGTTAGTGGTCACAGTAACACAGTATGGAGATATTCACCTGCCATTCCCTGGTGTTATCCAGATGTAGATGAACCGGTGAATATTAATGCAGTCTGCATTACACATGTTGGTTGCACTGTTCTGTCTGTATTGCAGTTGTATGACTACATGCCATTAAACTTAGTTAATCATAATCACCCTCTGTGGATCTTTGTACATGGCTGAAATCTGCAGTTGTAAATCAAAAATTACAATACATGAATATGCATGCTACAGCAATATGCAGTGATCTTCTCTATACCCACTAATGTTATGGAAAGAAAGACATTCATGTTCAACCTGGAACTCCAGCTTCTATCCACCCCTAGGTATGCATTGCTCCCCTCTTACTGTAATCAGGGAGGCCAAAAAATATTGTGGTATCTTTGGAGGTTCAATTGTGGTCCACCACCAGTGGCATCACTTGATCTCTCATATTGTCTTAATCTGTTTGCTGCATGGAGGATTATGTCTGAGCAGTGTTGCTCACAAGCATCACAGGATCTGTTGTGACCTGCAATCACACCAACCATATTTATCATGTTGGTGAGATTGGTTCTCCAAATTGTATTTCCAGAACAACCGGAGAGTATCTTTCCATGTTGTCGGACAACATCCTGTATGATGTAATTTTCCTGTGGGGAGAAATTGTCACCCTTATAAGAGTTGCCCATCTGAAAGATAGTAAGATGCACATGATCATATTCCTGTGTGAGCCCAGTTATGCAGATGATTCTGTGGACAGAGTATGTCAACATAAACAGTATGCATTCCTGTGCAATGCAAAAGTCTATAAAACACTGTCAGTGAGAAATACTGATGTGGCATATAAAAAATAGCAATGCCTGCATACACAACATATTTAAAATAAACAGAACTTGTAATATCTTTAGTGGCTGTGTGTGGGATTAGAACCCTTTATATTAAAAGTCTGTTGAATGGAGCACTAATGACAACAGCATCATGCCACAGGAATTTGCATGCACTGCATATGAAAATACTACACAAACTAACGATTGAGCAACTTACAGAAAGTGTCAGAAAACCTTAGGATCCATAGGCAGGCAATTGACAGTATGAATCCTTTGTATAGCCAGTAGTCAAAAGACATTTGTTAAGAACCATCAATAAAGGAAATAACAGCAAAAGAACATAGTAGTAAGGCTTTTGTTAAAAAAATCAATGAAAACATATCCATAACAGCTACAGAACATAATATTCAGACTTTGATTAGGAAACATCAATGAAGAAATATCCATTAACATCCAAAGAAAATAGTACATAAGGGTAATGGTGGAATCTGTAGGTTTCCATAGTTGCACCACAGAGTGCATGGAATTACTAGTAAGAAATACAGACGATCCATAAATCTGCCTTTATGTAATGTTCACATTTGCACTGTACATCTATCTATGTAACTACATATGGAAATTAAATCAATTAATGAAAACAGCAACACCTGTATGCATAAAGGTTGACCAAACATCAGTTCAGTAACTTACAACAATTTCTGTTAAAGCACACATTTTCAATAAAAAAAAATTTAAACAGCTTTCTTTGAGAATTAGTAAATTTTATATATGTAATATTCACAAAAACAGAAATGCTACCACTTGCCAATGTACCACTCACTCTGAATCACTGAAAGTAAGAGCACCTAATGTGCTCCCATCTTTAAGTACCACTTGTGCCATACATAATTAAAGATGTTCATTAAAATTCTAGGTTTTGGAGTCACATTTGCACACCTCTACATAAATTGGCTATATGTGGCTTAACACTCAGGTGTAAATACCCAGTAGGTATCGATAAACGGTAGCATTTGTGGTGTGTACCAATTACCTTCTAACAATCTGCGTATATGACATTAACACCACTTAATATTGATTTTGATACATTTACATATCAGACCATTGCTACCTGCTAACTGAGTGGGACCTCAGTGAACATTTTTCAGATTTTGCTCTTATCCTACATTCTCCATTGGAGGATCAGGATGGCTACTTCGAGGAGTCTGAGGTGTGTCTATGTGCCCAAATGGACTGAGGATCAGACCACCCATATGCTGACTGTCTAGACTGGAGTGGAGCATTAGCTGAGAGCTAGGCCAAGGAACTTTGCAGTGATAGACATCTGGAACCAGCTTGCGAGGGAGCACACTGAAGACAGACAGAGATCTACTGCACTGGAGTGCAGGTTTGCCACCTCTATGATGGCCTGCTTTGAAGTGAAATGCAGGAGCTTCTTCAGAGGATTGCTGAGGTGTGGAGACAGCCTGTGGATCCCTACAGTAAGTGTGACTGTCCTACATATACCTAAGCATTCCGGCAGAATTTAGAGATAGCTCTCTATCTCATATATATCAGATAGATGTTTTTAATGGGTTCCTATCACATAGTCAAACTTGTACAAGTTTGAACCCCATGTAGTCGAGACCATAAGTTTGAACTTGTATAAATTCGAGCGTTTAAACAGAAATCTCCATAAGGGGAGGTTTCCATTCATTTCAATGTGGTGTGATCTTGGAGTTGGTATATTTAAGTAGTGGGGCTGTGGAGGGTGCAGGGGGGCTTGCCCCCTGCTTACAAAGGTTTATTTTGTTTTTCCTTTTTTTTTTTTTTTTTTTTAATCACTAGTCAAAGTTTTGTAACTTCGAGCGGAATGGTTCGAACATTCCGTGTTCGAAGTTATAAAACTTCGACTATGTGATATAGACCAGTTTTTAATAACCATTGAATAGCTGTTGTGACACTTCGTTTATGGGGGTAATTAAGTAGACATGGTAACTGCTCTCCATATAAAAATATTCTTGATTCACATCCTGTTAATGTATTTAGTAATATTTGTAATGTACATAATTATGAACTTTGCAGATGTACATATGTTTTACAACTTAATTTCATGCATCCACTGCCCTCATACATCACTGAAAACTAGAGTGCCTAGGCTACTCATGGCTTCGTATTTCATAGTTGTCTGTTATAGTACCACCGTATCTCCTACTGTAGGCATATATCTCAATGAAAAATCATGCGTAACTTTTTAAATTCATTCCTCCAAATAAACATTCTTAATACAATCCCATTTATTTAAGCCAAAATGAATGCCTGCCTGACTGCTTACACATATGTTTTCAGTTATGTTTTGATAGCTGTTATTTTTTTAGAGTAAAATGCCCAATAATTGTTGGAAGTTTTTGAATTCATCCGTTCTCCACAGGAATTCAAATAAACACCAGCAGTACCTGTTTGTTAAGAAGAAGCACCTGCTGCTTGTTAGCTGGACTGTGAGGAAACCAGCCATCATACCTGGATTTTGGCATGCTGGGGGTTCCAGTCCACATAGGAGAAACTTAATAATAAATTCTTCACTTGGTTTACTTCACACATAGCAGTTCTTTAGAGAAGCATATTCTACTTACTGATATTAACATTTATTTTTTGCATGGTTGCTAATAACTCGGTTATTTGTCAAATTCCTATGAATATGCCATAATGCTATATTAATATCAGCTCTTCAACTGCAGGGTTAGTTAAACAATACCCATTTACGAAAAAAAAAAATAGTAGCTCTGTTATTCATTGAATTTCTACAAATATGTTCGTAATCCGTAACGGTCTGTTAACAGCATCTCTTTACGTGCAGGGTTAGTAAAGTTTGCTACAGACTATTATATGTCTGACAAATATTTTTGGCAATATGGCAATATTTAAAAAGGTGCTGTCAAGTTCTGTTTTATCATTAATTATTACATTCAATTCAAGAATACCATCCTTATCATTTGATGGAGTGTGATGGGCAGACTAACAATTGAAATGCAGAACAGGGAAGATGCATGTATTTGCTTAGTGATATGCACTTTGCCAGGGAATATCTTCATCCTCACACATACCTTAGTGTGTCCCTCACATACAGCAAATTGTATGGTTCTGTTAATGGAAGCTCTGTGATACATGGCACTGTCCTAGTGTCAGAGGAGGATATGTTTTCCATTACTGTTAAAGTTTCTGACCTCAGTGCTTACATGAATTAATTTTTGCTAACTGTATGTGACCAGAATATGCTCATTATTTGATATCCTAATCTATGATCCATATTAGTAGACCATCCCCCATACAGGTGATGTCATAACATAAAGTCTTTTCACTGCATTCACAACATCCATTTTCTGTCACGATGGATTAGCTAGTTACCAATAGGTATGACTAATTAAGGATATAGACAAGAGGCAAGAGGGGGCTGGAATCTATTAGAGAAAATTGGCAAAGGATCCAAGGTATCGGGAGCAAATAAGTAGAGTAAAAGATGGAATGGGAAGATGTCAAGGATTTATTTGTACTACAGGTTAGGGAGTGCCTTCCCTATCAATGATTGATATCAAAGTATAGGCAACGAGAAAGAAATGAGGAGGGTGGTACTAAATGAAAGACCAGCACTGGTAGAGTTTTTAGTAGAATCTAGAACAGAAGTTGCCATTAAAAATTAGCCAAAATTAGCAGAGCATATAAAATATTGCATGATGACTATAAGAATCAATCAGAGGAGGTTAGAAAGGATTGGGAAGAGAGATTGGATAAGGAATTCACAAAGAAACAATGGGAGGATATATGTATGCCTCCCAAATATGCAACAAAATCTAAAAGATTTAGGATTTTTGTTTGGAAATGTTTACATAGATATTTTTACACCACAAGTAGACTCTAGAGAATATTTTCTCAGGTAGAGTATATGTGTTGGAGGTGTGACAGGGAAGAAAGAGGTAATTGGGAACATATTTTCTGGAAGTGCAGTGAGTTGGCAGACTTTAAGAATTCACTGTGGGCTGCACTGTTGGAGATACTGGGTGGGCAGATTGATATGATGAGGGAGACGATTTTTGTGAAATATGATACAGAATCAGAATTGCCTAGACATTATAAGGCCTTGCTGTGTCTAATTAATGTGGCTGCCAAAGAAGCAATTACTAGAAAATGGAAATCAAAATCTAAACCAACTATACTTGAAGTAGTAAATATAGTAAAAGAGATAAAACAACTGGAATTGAGATCTTTAGAAAAGGGTGGGAGTAAACTACATAGAAAACAATGGGAATTGTGGGAACAATACATAAAGGGGAGGAATGAGGTTTAAAAGAAGGCAGAACTTAAATGAGTTACTTAATGTTTGACGGAAAACGATTGGGTAGATTATAAGTGAAACATAATGTTTGCAAATGGGAGTGTGTCAGTATGGTTTGTGATGTAAAATGCTTACAACTAGGATTGTGTTGGTGTAGTTTGCTTTCATTCATATATATGTTTGCCTGTGTTGTAAGTGATGGCTTAATAAAGATGCTTCTTGTTTAACAAAAAAAAAGAAAGGACAGGAGTTGAATAATTTATGTAATGTTGCTTAGGTTATATGATATATAGCAATATATGTGAAGTATAATGTTTGTAAATGTGAACTTGTTAATACAGTTTGATTGCTTTTACCTAAATGTAAATTTGCCTATGTCACAAGTGATAATTCAATAAAGGTGTTTAAAAAAGATGAATTACCTAGTTAGGGAATTGTCAGGTTAGATCCTCTAAAAGTTCATGTCTAGGTATTCTACAGATGCCATATTCATTGACTGGGTAATGAATCTGAATTCTAATTTCCCTGCATCCAGCATAGACACCATGCCCCCGGCCATGCCAAATTTTCACTACCATCAATTTCTGAGTCAGAGTCATCTCTAACATCAGGCTGAGGTAGGGCCAAATGTCAGCATCACTTTAATCCCAGTGAAGGAATGCTAAGACTACATATAGTGGTAGAATGTAATAAGATAGAACTTACCTTGTACAGCAGATCTTCTAGTTTGAAACACTCATGCGCTTGCATAATGAAATAAACAGCATTTACAGAGTATACAGTAACCTAAACCATCACAGATACATACCTTAGGCATCTCCAGTAGAGCTCCTTGGAGCACTCTGCAGTTCTTTTCCAATTTCCAGCATCCCATCATGGCCACTGATGACTTTGATCCCCCATGCAGAGAGGTAATGATCTCCTCCATACCAGTTAATGGTTATTTGGTCTATGGTCTGCCTCTCATTGTTGCAGGCTCCTGCCATATGGGCAGCATGCTCTTTTGTGGAATGAATCATGTTGGTGGTCCAGCATCTCAACTGATGGTAGTCCCTGCCATGGCCATCGACAGCACTGACACCAGTAATCACAACCTGACAGGCACAGTCATAATAGGATCAGCCAGATTTATCATAAATAATCATCTGACGATTTTACAGATGGAGACCTTCCAACAAGATCTCATTCTGTGCATGGGATGACTTTTCATTTGCAAGCTTGTGTGTGCCAGACATAATGCTGATTGAAGAAAGAATAACTTCTGTGAAGATATGAATATCTATTCATTTCATACATACAACCTTATCTACTGTCCTGTCCATTGCTGCGGGAAGGTGCTGACAATATATGATGTTTGTAACACACACGCTCTTACATAACTATAGACACTGTTCCTATAACTTTGCAATGCTGTTCCATTTCAAGGCGGAAAGGGTAACCAGTATGCATGACATGTTCAGCATACAGTTGGTCACAGCAGGCAAGGGCCTCTGTTTAAACACTTTTGTATCATTTATTTGCATATGTTGCATATGGCATGCCTTGGACTGTATGGAGATGTATGCATAGGCACCTACTTAAGTATTTGCATGGATACAGACCATACATTCTTAAAAGAACAATCTGTATAAGGACAGGCTGCCTGCAGGCACAGTATGTGTACCTTACCTAGTGAGAGCGAGATGAATATTTCAGCTGCATGTTGTGCCGCACAGACTTACAAACATTTGCTGTATTTCACAAGCTGTAGGATATATTTACCTAGATCAGTGACATTATGCTGTTTGTGTGGGTACTATATAACAATCTGTAATGTAGCTAGCAACAAGAAGTCATACTACATGTATAAAGCCTTAACAATCAACTTCACCAATGCTTATGTACATCTAGGATACATCATGCCGCTGCATACAAGTGTCGTTCCCTCATGAAAGATTTCAGCACACACTGCAAGTAAAGCATACATACATAAATAACTCCAGGACTGCAATTAAACTAGTCAAAGCCTACCTGTTCTGTGGCCTTTACAAAAAAGGCCTGTACACATTATCACATAACAACAGCAGACACACTTGACGCCTGCAGACGTTTTGTTTTACTTACTTTTCACAACGGTAGTACTCACTACTACTAAAATGTAGGCTTTTCAACTTGAATGCTGAATTTTTCTTTCACTTTAATCTGATTGACCCTGGATAACTTGATTTTCATTGAGATACCTGACATGCCCAGTAGCATAACTAGGGAAGGGTAAAGGGGGCAGCCACCCAAAATGCAAGGTGTTACTGAGCATTATCGGGAAATGTCAGTCATACAGTGCCGGTATTCATTTCAGCAATGTCAACACAGAAATGACATGTGATACTGCTCTTCAGCAGTACTCTAGCACTTACGCACTTTGTGTGCAGTACAAATTGTAGCAAGCTTGCTACAGCTTAAATGCAAATCATTTTTATTCTTTTTTTGCAGAACTCAAGGAGGCAGGATGCAAAAACTGGACCTCGCTGAGCCAGAACATGGACCTTTTTTTTCTTTTTTTTTTGCTACTCACCTCGTAGTTACTGCACACTAGAATAGCCAGTTACAGCTCTGGACTTGACTATACTCCTGGTACCAATCCATTCATCCAGTAGACAGTCTAAGTAGTTTTACAAAACTGTACTTGCCGGAGGCAGAAAAGTTAAAGGACAACTTGTGACACTGCCAGCACAGCTATCTGGAATTTTGTGGGTAATAATATGTCATTTGTGAATATTGATATCATTTATACAGAACTGTGTGTTATGTACTGAGCTTCAAGAATATGGCCACAGTGTACTCTACTGGAAGAGAACAGAAATGTATATAAACTATACACCTGTGCAAATGTATGTTTTAATAGCAGAAGCTGGAACATACAGAGTTAACTTGCAAAACTTCAAGAAAATAAGTTGAAATTAAAAGTTAGTTAATGCAGCAAGGAGACAGGATGTCTAGAGCTAGAAACTTTTTCTTTTGTCTTGGAGAAAAGTAATTGCTATGTTTAAAATATAAAGTGTTTTTATTGCTCTATGACTTCCTAGCAGCTGCCCAGTTCTGAAAGATAGGTATTTTTCACAGAGTGGTGCTAAAAATGCTTGTACTTTCTGACAATGTGGGGTTTAGCCTGGGAATTGAAGTCAGGTGACAAAGGGTTATGTCATCCAAGCTAACCCAGCAGTAGTGCTGATTATTAATTTAAGAACTTTCTCAGAGAAAGGCTTTGCATTTTGGATCTTGTATTTGACCTGGAAACATCCATTACCACTATCATCTGCATTTGCCTTGCTAATAGTAAGTAACTAGAGTACAGTGATTTCTCTTAGATATAGATAGGAATATAGTAAAGATTAGTTTAGATGTTTTCTGTATTTATTTGAGACTGTCCTGCAATGTTGTTTTAAAATATTTCCTGTGATTTTGAACTCTGTAGTTACTGATTTGCTTGAGTATTGTCTTGTTCTTTTATTAGTTATTATTAAATATACTTAAACTTATCTTTGTGGCTGATATTCATGAGACATATTTAAGCTGTTGGCGTACTTGCATATGTATTTGGTGACACTGTACAGGCCACTCCTAAATAGCCTTAGTCTTGGTCAGACTACTATTTGGATAATAGTAACATTACACAGTAGGATTGGGCACCCTTTGTAAGGGCCTTAAGTAGCTGATAAAGAGGGGTTGTTGGCAGTGATAACTACCTTATAGCTGGGCAGAAGGGGGCATAGCTAGTAAACCTGTGCCAGCCTTCCCCAGGAGTGTCTGTGTGTTTGTATATAAATCAAATCTCAAAGTGTGTGTGTTTTAGTTACTTGGGCAGAGACACAAAGCGCTGGTTGGACAGAGAGGGTGCTGGAGGTCTTGACATGACCTCTTAGCTGAGATATTAACCCTATAGATGTGCCAGTGGGGAGTCTTATTGGCAATCTGGAGAAAGAGGGAGAAACCAGCCCCAGGCTGACTGTGATCTCTGTGTGCTCTAAAGGCAAATTGCATTTTATTGAGTTTGTACTTGTCATCCTTCCATTTGTGTACATCCCTCACTGTTGCCAGTGGTGCGGATTGAGGCTCCTTGATTACTGGGCCAGTGCAGGGGCTTCACAACAACAACAATGGGATTCCATTATTAAATGCTCAACTTCTATGTCTTTTTTCTCCATATTTACTGTCCCTGCTATGAATAAACAACAATACAGCATTTAAAATATTTTAAATAGACTGTTTCTCTCCACTAGAACAGTGCCTGACTGTACTGTGGTGGTTTCACTTTCAAAAAAGTTTTATCCTGCCCTGGAAAAGCTTGCTGCAGTCTCCAATTCACTGATGTCATCAGGGCCACTGAATACAGGTAGTTTTCTGGCCAATTCCCTCTCCAAACTGACATCACCAAGACCATCCTAAAAATCCACCAATGCTGTGATGTCACAGCTCCCTGGTCCTTTCCCTACCCATAAGAAAGTAAAGTATAGAACAAGGAAATAGTATGAGTCAAGTCTCCTGCTGTGAGATGGCAATCACAGCAGGCAATGGCTCAAATTACTCTTAGCACTTTGACAGCTAGGAAAGGTAGGTGTTAAGGGGATGGGAATCACAGCAGGTAATGGCTCAGATTACTCTTAGCACTTTGACAGCTAGGAAAGTTAGGTGTGAAGGGGGATAGGAAATGAGTCAAAGTAGTACAATTCAGGCTTCACAAAAACTGCAGATTAGCCATTCTAAAAAGAAGCAGTAGTAAAAAGCACTGTTCTGTGGCATTTGTACTGTTTGTGTTTTAAGTAATCATTGAACTGCATGAAATGTTACTTAAAACTAGCTGACTGAAAGACTGTAAATTCAGTGCAGTGACAGGAGTTTTAGTATTAGGAAGAGGCCTGAGTGATGTAATTTTTTATAGAAAAGCACTGCACTGTGTGATTCCTAGAGGCAAACTAAACAATCAGAATTACTTCAAGATGCCAGATCCCATGTGGTCAGACTCAGAAATTACATATAAAAATATTTAAAAACCTGTAAATAGTCCCAGAATGGTGTTAAAATGTAGCAAATACCAAACCATAATGAAATAAACATGTTTCTTTGAGTCTGTGGTGTGGTTATCCTTTATGTGAAAACTTGTAAAAGTTGAGGTTTATCTCACAAACAAGAAACATAGCATCAGTTACAAACACTTTGTGTACCTGTGATAGGATCATTTTCAATTACTTGCTAATAAGCTTACATAGATTAATGAGGCTTTTGGCCACAGGCAGGGCTTGTATCACATACACTTGAGGCTCTGAGTGCAGTACCGAGGCTAATGAGGCACTATTTTATTTTTTATTTATTTATTTGCAATTGGTTTACCAGGATAGTCCATTGGGCCAAAATGAACCCATTTTCAATGGAGTCCTGGGGAGAAAAGCTCCAGACAATATAGATTACAGTAGGTATTAGACATACTTAAACATTGTTAAAGTCACAGTAGGCAAATACAAATGCAATGCACAACAATTACAATTAATGTAAGTGTTAAAAAAAATGATGGCAGATTATAAGGGATTATACATAAATTCAAAATTCTACTAAAGTTATTTCATAAAGAGAGTTCAACATATGAGAGTGTAGAGTATTCTTACATATTCAGTAGTAATAAACAGGGAAGTGGGAGTTATGGATAATGAGAGAGAGAAATCAAGGGTGTAAGCAGGAGTCAGAGGAAATGGGTATATTCAGTGTAGTTAAGTAGTGGGGGAGCAAGAGCATTCCCACTGGGAAAGTAGATGTAAATGAAGAGATTTTTTGAACATAAAATGGTTAGATGTAGTACGGATAGATGAAGGTAGAGAGTTCCAGAGGTGAGCTAACCCATGTGAGAGAAGATATTTGCCAGGTGGACTAGTTGGTTTGTACACTTCTAATAGATTTTGGTTGTTGGACCTTAATATTCTATCAGGTATGTGCATTTTAAACACAGAAGAGAGGGAGGGACAGAGGGAGGGGTTGAAAATAAGTTTATGAGTGAGGGATAGTTGTGTATAGGAGAGCTGATGGGGTAGTTGTAGCCATTTTAGTTGTTGGAGAGAGGAGCAATGGTTGGTGTGAGACTTTTGGTTGGTAGCAAACTTGGCTATTTTATTGTAGCAGGAGGAAAGTTGTTTTTTCAGGGAGATTTGTAGATTAGTTAGTAGTGGAGCTCCATATAGAAGGGAGGGAATAAGAAAGGAAGTAGAGAGAGTGATTTTAGTGGCAGTTGTAAGGTAGTTTTTTTGTCGATAGAGCATCCCTAGTTTTTGATTTTTTTTTAATATTTACTTGTAGATGGGAGTTGAATTTTAGTTGGTTATCAATTTGGACTCCAAGTAATTTGGTCTCTGTCACTAGTTCCAGAGGAGTGTTATTCTCACTAGTAATAGAGAATGAGTTTGTATTGAGAGAGTTGAGTTTAGAAGGGGTGAATAACATTAATTTGGTTTTAGTGGGGTTGAGTGCTAGGTGATTTTTTTCATCCATAGTTCAATGGTAGAAAAAGCATCCTGAGTTAGTTTTATGAGAGTAGGGATAGTTGAGGCTGTGCAGATAATGGTCGAATCATTTGCATATTGGATGATATTGGAAAGAGGGATAGCTTTGTGGAAATCATTTATAAATATATTGAAAAGGAGGGGACCTAATATGGAGCCTTGGGGGACACCAGTCGGGGTGTTAAGAAATGAGGAGGTTGCCTTTTTCCATTTGACTGCTTGATGTCTATTAGATAGGTAGCTAGAGAACCGGTTCAAAGTAAAGGAAGACAGGTTAAGTTTGGAGAGTTTGGTTAGAAGCAGACTATGTGATATAGTATCAAAGCCTTTAGAGAGGTCACGTAGAAGGGAAGAGACAATTTGGCCAGAGTCTCGGGTGCTATTTAAAGTTTCTAGAAAGGAGAGGAGTGCTGTCATAGTGCTGTGATTTGGTCTGAATCCATGTTGTGTAGGAGAAAGTAGGTTGTTATCTATGAGATATGGTAGGAGTTGAAGTTGGATGCACCTTTCCAAGAGTTTAGAGATGGGAGATAGGATAGCAATGGGGCGGAAGTTGGAAACATTGTTGTTATTGCCACCTTTATGTAAAGGTATGATGAAGGCCTTTTTCCAGATTTGGGGAACCATATCTTCTTGAATTGAGTGGTTGATTAGTATGCTAATGGGGTAGGCAATTGCTTCAGCTGCTAAGCTAAGAAAGTAAGGAGGTATGTCATCAGGAGCATTGGTGCATGGTTTTAGTTTCTGAAGGAGTTTTTATATGGTAGATGTGGGTATAGGTTTTAGTGAGAATAGAAGGGAGTGTGGAGAGGGGGTGTTAGGGGTCGAAGACGAAGTGGAGGAAGAGAGAGTAGGAGAGCAGGTGTATATTATAGGGGGTGGGGAAGATGTGGATGGAGTGAGAGTAGGAGAGGAGGAGGATGGTAAAGAGTTAGTAGATATGAGTGTGGCATTGGCTATAATGTTGTGTTGAGTGTGGTTGGGGTAAGATGGAGGTGAGTTGGAGTGTGTGTTGTAAGAGAAAGAAGAGGTTAATTTAGAAATAGATTCAATGAAAAAAGAATTGAATTGAGTAGATAAGTCTATATCAATGGCATTAGGGTTAGGGGTTGGGGTGACTGTTTTAGTGGGATGAAGTAGAGTGGAGATGCCGTTCCAGAATTTTTAAGGATTTGTTTTGTTGTTGTTTTGAAGTGTGAAGAAGTAATTTTGTCGATCAGAGATGATAAGTTTTTTTACCCTGTTTCTAAGAGTTTTATATTCATTGTGGATGAGGGGGGTCTTATTTTTCTGGTATTTAGCCTAGAGTTTGTCTCTTTTCCGCATAGTAGCTAGTGTATTTTTGGTGAGCCATGGAGCAGTTTTAGTTTTTATTCTTTTAGTTCTTAGAGGAGCATGGACATCTAGTAGTTTTCGGAATGTGGTGTTGAAGTGGGCGATAGCATCATCTAAGGGTAGGGTTTTTAGACAATTCCAGTTTATTGTTTTTAGGGAGTTAGTGAAGGTAGATGGATTAAAGTCTTTATGATTACGTGTTGTAATATAGTTATGGGTATGATGTTGGGTTAAGGGGAGTCGGTGAGTGAAGATGGGTATATGGTCACCAAGGGGATCGGGAAGGGTTCCACTGTCTGAGAAATAGTGGGGATGAGATACTAAGATCCAGTCTAGGATACTGCTGGTGGAGAGATTTTTTGATGGGTGTGTAATAGAGTTGATTAGTTGTGAGAAGTTATGTAAGTTGATATTAAGTGGGTTTGTGGGTGACTGAATGGAGATCCAGTTAATATTCATGTCACCTAAGATTATAGTTTCATTGCTAATGTTGTTGGTAAGAGAGTATGTCTTCGAGTGTGGATACATTATCTCCTGGGGGGATGTAGAGTGAGACTATACATATGTGTTTATGTTTGTTAACTTGGAGTAGTGTTATGAGTAGTTCTGCGTTATTAAATTGAGGAGTGGGTTTGTTGTAGGGGGTAACTGACAGGGAGGTTGAGTAGAGAGAGCTACTCCTCCACCTTTTTTATGAGACCTGATGATCGAATAGTTAGGTGGGAGTATTTCTGAGTCTTTTATATGGGGTTTTAACCATGTTTCTGAGATGGATAAGATGTCTGGTTTATGATGTGTTAGCCAAGCATGGAGGTTTGGGATTTTGTTAACTATACTTTGAGAATTTAAGGCAGTGAGTATTAAGGACTTGACCTTAATTGTTGAGGAGGGGGGGCCTGGGTTAGGATGGATATCTCCTGATAATAAATTGCTAATGGGAGTTAGGGTTAGGTTGGAGCAGTAGTAAGACAGTTTAGAGAATAGGTTCGGATGTGTTGTGCTTTTGAAGGATTTAGAAACTGTTATGTGTGGAGGGTGTTTCTGAGTGGTTATAACTTTAAATGGAAAAAATAGAAGGTTGTCTAAAGGGCACAGATGGGGGGAAATTGAGATGTTAGAGTGAGGTAGTAAGGAGCTAAGATGGTTGGTTACATGGTAGGATTGGGAGTGATAAGAATAGCTAGGATGTGTAAGGTGGTAGAGGTAGGTTAAGGTAAAAAGTAGAGTTAGTGAGAAGGTGAAGAATGGGGGTTGTTGAGCCATGTTGGAGTGAAGGTAAGTGTAGTTGTTAAGTAGTTGGTGAAATTATATGTGGAGGTGATAAAAGTACAGGAGAAATGTGGGAGTTGTGAAGGCTTGCAGGGGCAATGTGTTGTGGGAGTGGGAGTAGAGGTGTAAGAAGTTATATGTGGCTAGGTGGTGTCTATCAGAGGTGAATGAGTTGGAGTAGGTGGGATGAGGAATGGGTGTTTCCAGAGATGTGGAGGGTGATTGGGTTACGATCTGAGGGGGTGTGGCTAATGTATGGATAAAGCTAGGGCTGCTGGGGGTGGGTGGAATTTGGGGGCAGGGTAGGGGAGCGGAGTGAGCCCACAGGCCGAATGGAGTGAGAAGAACCAAGTAGTCAGAAGAGGATCAGAAACCTATCAGTGAAGTGTTAATTACAGAAGGTAAGTAGAGGGGACTTGGAATTAGTGGGTTGGAATGGGCTGGAATGTGAAAATAGTGAGGGAGAAAAGGAAAGTAGTAGTATAATGTGTTAGAATGTAACAGAGAGTGAGAAAGAAAAAGTAAGGGTTTACAGAGAAAGCTGGAGTGAGTAGCAGTAGGTATTAGTGGGGGGAGGACGCCATCTAGTGGACAAATGCAGAATTGCCTTTGGTACACCAGGGCAAACCCAGGTCTGGGTTAGACTGAAGGGAGAAGGGAGCAAGTCTGTGCAACTCACAGAGGGGTAAGAATAGGATAGAAAACAAAGGGGAGTTTGGCTGCTGGCTTTCCTGGCAGAGAGCAGACAGAACACCTAGCAGGGCATACAGACTAAATTAATACAAGGTCTGGCAGCAGTATCACATACTTTCTTTAATTCTGGGAGAAGCTTCGTGGAGGCAGCAGGGTTTGCTGAAGTTGCTAGAGCAATTGGCTGGGAGTGTAGATTATTACTTTAGGTGTAGGTGTCCACCAGGCCATACACACAAGGGGTTAGCCAGGAAGAAAAAGCTGGAGAGCAAGAGAAAAGTGAGAAATGAGTTGTACTACAGCAGTTAGTAACACAGTATCACAAGAGCAGTAAGCACAAGAAACAACATTGTTGATAGCACTGTAATTACGATAAACCACATTGGAAAATACTAGGCAGGAATAATAAATATCTGTATCTACACAGTTTTACAATTAACTAACTAATGAATGTTACAGAATCACTCTTTGTATGCATCACAGCTGTAGACATAGACATGCTAAGAAGCTCTCGGTCTAATGCACCTCATGAGCACCTTTGGAGTGCATTGAGCATGTATGGGTAGGTCAATGACCCCAAGAAGGCTGTTTTGCAATAAATGTTAATTTTGCAGTGGATGGAGGTACTAAAGATCAAATCCCCTCTCATGATAGTACTCACATTTTATGCCATTTTTTGCATTGTTATGCCACACTGACACCAACATTTTCTATCATTTTCCATACTACATAATGGGCATCACACCCACAGGTCACACCAAAATGATGCCTGATACTGTGTAGTGCATGCCAAAAAGGAAAACAAAACAACAGGCATGACTACAAGAGAACAGCTATAATTCTGAAGAATGAGGCCTGTTGAATGTCAAAAAACTTCTGATGGCATTGTGTGTGGGAAGGAATCTGAATGGTGCAGCAAGAAATCAAAGATATTATTGTAGCTGCTGCATAAAGACCAGGAGATCACTTGCTGGAAGCATCCTTCATAAAGCAGATGCCTGGCACAATCTTGCCAGAGTAGATTCTGATGCCACTGGCATACTCCACTCTGATGAGCAGTGGGCACCTGATATATAATGTATCTGTCCTGTCTTTAGAGGTAAAATTGTTGTCCTGCTTAATACATTGTGGGTTATAAGTATGTTACTGAATGGTATATTTCATTCTACAGCTCTGGAGGTCATACAGGAGAATCATCTTCTATATCAGAGGAGGATGGAAAGGCTTTCTAGAAGCAGGGATGAGTACTACCTACTTTCTTTCTGTATTTACAACTTTTTTGTGAAGTAATATTATTACATTAGTATATGAGAGGAGCAAACATCTGAATCACACTGGGCTGATAAGTATGGGTATGTTTGGACACACAAGTATTTCTGGTGTAGTTTGGATGATTTTCAGATTATGAAAAACCCAAGTATTTAGGTACTCTGCATATGACCTGTACACATGAAACTGTTAGACTAGAGGATAGGTATAAAATGACCACTTACTCACAATGATGCCCTAGATGGTTCTAGGCAGGTTTGCACTCTTACATGCAGTTATCCTAGGCACAAATACTAAACTGTCAGGATAGCTATGTATGACCACCCTACAAAGATAATACATCATAGCATAGCAGCCTTTACATATTGCACATCACTGTGGTTAGTCACATTTGTAGCTTTATCCATAGGTTCATATGTTGGTACTAGGCTATCAGCCCTAGGGCCTATACAAGCCTAGCCAGGATTGGGAGGGTGGCCTAATGGTTAAGGTGTTTGCCTTGCAAATGCAAGGTGCAGGGTTTGAATCTCACAAGGGATAATTGGCTAGGCTTAAAATGGCTCACAAGGGCAGTTAGCTTAATACTAATCTATGAACCCATAACAATTCCCTGGCAATTTCTTCCCACAGTTCTTAATCCCCTGAACCCCTGTCTAGCAGGGTGACTGACATGATCCCCAGGGTGAATTTCCTATCTCCCATCCAATCATCAAGGTTCCTTTTGAAGAGGGCCAAAGAGATGCTCTGCTTGACATGTATGGACAGTCTATTCCAGAGTCTGGAGAGTCTTTGGGTCAGGAACCTATCCCTCCAGCATGTTTTGTTCATTGTGATGACAAGATTTAGATCCCTGGAGTGTGTGTCTCTGAGGGATTGGGATTTCTTTAAGTGTAGAATGTCCAACAGCTCTGGGTTTGACATGGCCTTATATGTTAAGCAGAGATATACGAGTATAGGTGGAGTTTTTTTTAGACTGTCAGCATAGGGCATCTGCTTTAGTCCTGTGATTCTTTTAGTGAGGTATTTCTGCAGCCTTTCCAGTTGTTGCAGATGTCTTGAGAAGTACATACCAAATGGGGCGTTGTTTCTATAATGGGTCTAATGAGGGATGCGTACAGTGGGACAATGACCTCCTTTTTTTCTGGATGAAAAGCCCTTAGTGATGAGATGTGCCACATAGAAGGATTTCCTGACTGTTGTGGCGATGTGGTTATCGAAGGTGAGACCACTGCCCACCATTGGTCCTAAGTCTCTGTTAAATAAAATTAAGAATTCAATACACAGGAGGTTCAGATTCAAAAGTTTACTAGTGTACACCAGAAGGCAAAAAACATACAAGTACAGAATTTTGTCTGACATAAAAATGGAAGCACACAATTTTATATAGGTTTAACATTTGAGCTATGCCCACCTTACTGACGTGATATGTCACAGGGCATCTACATCACTTTAGCTTACAATTCTTCATTCATTAAGTCTTGCTGATGCTGTATATTTAAAAAAAACTTTTCCTCTAGATACAATACAGCCTTGCTATCCAGCTGGTCAGTCATAATGTCTTTCTGTAAAGTTACTTGTTCAAGGTTTCATATCAGTTCGAATACAATAGCAGCTTCAGTATTTTAATATACGTCTTTGTTCTCTGTTACACTTTCTCACACAGCTGCGTGCTATCTAAGTAACACATATACAAGGCCAGATCATTCCAACAGGAAAGAGCAGAAGATTTCATTATTTCACACATTTAATTTCCTGACCCAGCAGATAATCACTTGTGAAAAGCATAAACATTAAAACTTGCTAAGCTAGCATTCTGCCAGGGTCAGAGATCAGCCTTGCTTCAAGCCACACTGCAGTTTCAAAACTACTTCACATTTAGACATGAATTAATTTTACTACTATATGGTTAATATAATAAAATGCATTATATAGTACTTTGCTTTTAAACTAGCATTTCTCATGTATTCAAATACACATTTTTTCTAACATTTTCCCCCTATTAATACTTTTTATTCTATTTCAAAGTATGCATAGTGTCATTTCATCTCCTAGCCTTTTCCACTTAGGATTTTCAGCTAGGTGAGTCATTCAATCTATACTTCAGAGAAAGCATAATCTGAGATCAATCTTTCAATTTCAATATCTTGGTAGAAAGTTTCAGTAACAGATACATCAACAACATTTTTGATTAATCTTTTCATGCAGGGAATTCCACAGCATACACATGCTCCTATTAGGAGTATACCCACATAAATGCCAACCAGAATATTCATTAGGATGGAACCCCACCCCCCCAAATAGATTCTGGAAAAAGTCCATCAGTGGGTTTGAGCCTGGTTCAGTCATGGCTGATACTTGCTGAATTACCTCTAGGTGGTTATTTATCTCATGACGATTGTCAGGAATTAAAGCACAGCATTCTTCTTTGATAAGCGCGCACGTACCACCTCTTGCCGCTAGGGTGAAGTCAAGAGCCATCCGATTTTGTAGCACAACAGTTCTCATTGCATTCAGTTCATCAGTCACCAATTCTAGGGTGGAAAAAGTTGCATTACTCATTACTTCCAGAAGTTTTGACAACTTCCTCAGCTCCCAGATCGATTTGACTGCTCCATAGGCTGGGAGTATTCCTGCCCAGGATATAACACTGTCACTCAAGTCCATATGAGTCAATTCGCTTTTGTCTTTTACTGAATTATGGTCTTTCCAACCAGCTTCAATCTTCCCAACTGGATTCACAGGTTCCTTAACTGGACCTTAGGATTTTCGAGCTGTTTCCCTTACGTTTCGTATCTTACCAAAGATAATTCTGCAGTATGTCTTATTGCCGGAACCAAGTAACCCAAAAAACAACTGCCGGACCAATTCTCAGGTAACCATTTATATGCCTTTTTCCCACAAATAAAATAACAGTTTTCTACTTTAGTACTAATACGCATCAGCCCTGCATGAAACATTTTCTGATCTATAACTGATAATTGTTTAAACAAAACTGGATTTTTTTGAATGTCACTCATAGTTGTTTTCAATGAGTTTAAATACGAGTCATAATTAGTATTACAAAAAGTATTGCCATTACTATTCTTAATATAACATCGGTAAGATATGGTTATATTGCAATTGCTCCAGCCCACCTGGAGAGTATCATTTTTATAGAAACATACAACTCCTTTTTGTGTGACAGATAAAAATAAAGCTATTTTGTCCTGTGATCTCACAGTTCCTGTGTCGAAAAGTAAATTCTCCCAAGTCTCATTTATCCCCAAAGGGACAGCGGACATTACCAGTCCTCCATATGCTGTTGGTATAGCTGTACAAACCCAGCAATTTGAAATGTTCATAGTCTCTGCATACACACGTTTCATGGCCACGTATGTGTTAAAATTTGGATGCCAGTCTATAGACGTTTCATCATGCCTTCCCACTTTCACTTGTGTGGTTGTGTGTAGGATAAACCACAGCAAGAGGAAAATTGTCACAATTACATTTAATAAATGTACACACAACAAAATGATTATGCAACATCTCTGGGGTTGAGCTAAACTTCTATTCGCTTTGTTTTTGGCCATCTCAGTCTGGTTGTGTATCAGTCACAAAGTTTTTATCAAGTTGAAAGTTCTTTACTGGTTTACAATGCGTCAAATGAACCCAGGACGTCCTCTTGGCCACTCTAACTGCAGTAGGCATTGCCGACAGAGCCTGGTATGGTCCCTCCCACTTTGGACTCGCCCAATTCTTCCTTTTCGTCACTTTCAGCCAGACGTATGTCCCAGGAGCCAAGACTGCTTCCACCAGTCTGGTCTGTTCCTTAGAAGAAAAAGAGTTAAACTGCAAAACAGATTTATTTGTTAACAGTTTCCTCATACAACTAGCTAATGAACTGTCAGCCTCCTGCTCTGCAGGCATGAGAGCTTTCCACTGAGGCACATAATATGCTCTCCCAAAAATCATTTCAAAGGGAGTTAAACCCTTTACATTTGGAACTGTTTTCATACTCAGCAGTGCTAAAGGCAGACAGTATATCCAATTCTTTTGGGTCTCTTCTACTAGCTTCCTTAACTTGTTTTCTAAGGTACCATTGTACCTTTCCACCAGTCCTGCTGACTGTGGGTGGTAAGCACAATGGTTCTTTAAGGAGATACCAAAAAATCTCCCAAGGTGGTGGATTGTCTGATTCACAAAATGCGTGCCATTGTCACTATAAATCCTCTCTGGAATGCCAAATCTAGGGATTACTTCTTTTATCAGGGCTTTCGCCACTGTTGCTGCATCCGGGTTTTTGGTTGGAAAAGCTTCTACCCATTTAGAAAACATGTCTACAATAACTAAACAAAACTTCTTCCCTTCACATTTATTCAGTTCTATGAAATCCATACAAATAGTATGGAACTGGTATGGTGGTATAGGAAAACTTCCTTGCTTGGTTTTAAATGCTCCTTGTGCATGATGCTTGTTACAAGTATGAAAAGCTGCACAATTTTTTTTGTGTAGTTTGTGTATCCGTATGTTTGGAATATTCGATTTACTAACTGTACCATCGCCCCTGTTGAGACATGGCACTGCCCATGGCTCAACAAAGCTGCATATCTAAATAAATTAGACGGCAATATCGGTTTTCTTTCTTTGGAAATGTACAGTCCATTCTCAAGAATTGCACCTCGTTTTACCCATTTTTGTTTTTCTGCTTTTGTAGTAAGTGTCTGCATTGTTTTTAACATGTCTAAATCTAAAATATCAGAGGGTTGTAATTCCTCATTTAAAAGTACAGTTTCTGAGTCTGAGGCTGCTTGTTTTGCAGCTGCATCAGCTCGCATTGCCTTTGAAATCTTATCCTGCTGTTTTGTATGAGCTACACATTTACAAATAGCCACTTTGGTAGGTAACTGAATAGATTCTAATAACTCCAAAATAAATTGCGCATGATTAATAGGTTTTCCACTGGATGTTATCATTCCTCTATTTTTCCATTGTTGTGCAAATACATGTACTGTAGAAAAAGCATACTGACTGTCAGTATATATGTTTACACACTTGTTTTTTGCTAAAGTACATGCCCTCGTCAAAGCTATCAATTCTGCTGCTTGTGCAGATAAGTTGTGTGGTAAGGATTGAGCTTCTAAAATTTCAGTGTCTGTAACTACTGCATACCCTACCAGATTCTTCCCTGTAGGACCCCTTCTGCATGAGCCGTCCACGTAATATGTCACATTGGCATTATCCAAGGGCATATCTGTAAGATCTTGTCTAGGTAAAGCTAACTGTTCAATTTCCTGCAGGCAGCTGTGTGGTGTGCCCTCCGCAGAAGTTGGAAGTAATGTTGAAGGATTCAATGTCGTACATCGTTCAATTGTCATATGAGGTTGGCTCAGCAGTATAGTCATACATGAAAGATGTCTAGCAGGAGAAAGGTATGCCACTTTCTATTGCAGTAAAATTATTGCAACTGTATGAGGCACTCTCAATGTGAGAGGGTGGAATAACACTACTGAGGCCGAATCCTGTACTGCCATTGCGGCTGCAACTACTGCTTGTACACAGTGAGGCAAAGATCGCGCCACTGGGTCTAACTGTGATGAATAGTAGGCTATGGGGCGTTGCTTGTTCCCATGTTGTTGCGTCAATACTGGCATCATATATCCTTGCTTTCAATCTATGGTCTGAAAGAACCGTTTGTGATAATTTGGAAGTCCTAAGACTAATGAAGAAGCTATCAACTGCTTCAACCTGCAGAAAGCCGTTTCTGCTTCAGTTGTCCATTGTAAAATATCTTGTGCTGCCATTGGTGTCTTATATATCAAATCAGTCAGTGGAGCAGCTTCCAAAGCATAATTTGGTATCCAGCTCCGACAAAAATTAGTTGTACCTAAGAAAGACGTCATTTCTTTCTTGGTTGTTGGTTTGGGTGCTTGCAAAATCGCTGTTTTTCTTTCCTCATCTAGTATTCTACCTTCATTGGATATTACATATCCTAGGTATCTAACTTGTTTTCTCCAAAGTTGTAACTTACTTTTGTTTACTTTGTGTCCTTGTGTTGCTAAAAATTTCAATAATGCTACTGTATCCTCCCTGCACTGTTGCTGGGTGGGGGCTGCTAGCAAGATGTCATCTACATAAAGTAGAATTTGACTACCTCCTGGTAGGGTAAACCCTGCCAGGTTGCTAGCCATTTCTTGTGCAAAAATTGTTGGGCTCTCACAATATCCCTGTGGTAGTCGAGTATATGTATACCTTTTTCCCTGAAATGTAAATGCAAACCAATATTGACTGTCAGGATGTATAGGTATTGAAAAGAAAGCATTGCTAATATCTACCACAGAGAAATACTTCTGCTGCGGTTCTAAATCATTTAACAACGTATGTGGGTCTGGCACCGTGGGTGCTCTAGGTATTACTGCATTGTTTACGGCTTGTAAATCTTGTAATATCCGCCATTCCCCATTTGCTTTTTTAACAGGAAATAGGGGTGTATTACATGGTGAATCAAGAGATTCTACCAGTACTCCTTCTTTGAGTAATGCTGCTATTATAGGCTTAATTCCTATTTCTGCATCCTTTCTCAAAGGGTATTGTCTTTTCTGTGGTCTAAAAGCTGACTTTGGGGTAATTGTAACTGGTCCTGCTGTTCGAATCAGTCCTACATCTGACTTGCCTGTTGACCAGAGAGTTGTTGGAATTTCACATAAGGTCTTTTCTTCTTCTTCTAACAAGAATGCTAATCAGCTGTCCTCGCTAGATTGCAAGTTTTCAGCTGGATGTATCTGTGTCAACCAATTCAGTTTTTGTTTTTGTATCCCTTGTTCTGATAATTCTAAATCAGTCTGTTTCTCCCATCTTGTTACTTTTTCTCCTAAATCTGCCCATTTGACACTTTTGTTCTTTGTCAAGCTGACGTGGTAGCCAATTTGATCTATACAATGCAAGGAATTCTTCAGGTAATGAACAGCTAACTACACTGTTCCCCTCAGTATCCCAGTACAAAGTACGCAAAACCAATCTAGTTGCACGATTTTTAAACAATTCTTGCTCATACTGTCTATCAGCTCCTGGTGTAGTACAGTAGTATAGAGTACAGTGTAACAAATGCTGTCGATCAGTGTCAAGGGAGGGGGCTTTACTGATGACTACATTCATCAGTTCCTCTGTTAATGCCCCTGGACCAGTCATGACTAGATCCTGGCTGTACCAGTAAAAAGTTTCACCCTCCGATCACACTACAAAGGTATCCATTTGTCTCTGTGCTTTCATACCTTGTACAGTTGGAACTACCAAATATCTGCATAAGGTAGGTTTACTGGGCACTTTGCAGAAACAACTATTTTACTTCTCTGGGTCATACCTGAAACAGGGACAGTTATTGCTATATCATGGGAAAGTGGTTCCCTGTATAGCTGTCCATTTGGGGCTTTTACTAGTATATAATCAGGTGATTCGGAATGTTCTGGTAACTTGGAGGGGTGTATCAAAGTCCGTGACGCTCCTGAGTCACATTGGAATTTGACTTCCCTTCCCTCCACCAGAAGTGTAATTTCCGGTTTCGTATCCGCTAAGTAGAGCTCTAAGCTCAATAATGCTAAGTCCAAAATTTCACTTTCTTCATCCTCTATATTTATTTGCACTTCCTCTACTCCCTCTATCACATTTACATTTGCTTTTTGTTTCTTAACTTTTCCTGATGATTTCTGACTTTCACTTGACGTATCCTCACTATCATATAGTCAGTCCTCGTCTCCCTTATCTTCTGTGATTACCTTTTTGTTTTGTCTACAATCCCTTGCTAGATGTCCCTTTTTCCTGCACTTGAAGCATTCACCTCTCTTTTTCCTCTCTTCAAAATCTTCTGATCGTTTATCAGAATGTTTGTTTCCCTGGGCATTCTTCTTGCCCTTTTTACCTGACTGTAATACAAATACTTCAGCTCCGTCTTCAGCAGTGAAGACTTGCGCCTTCTTTTTCCTTTTACTATTAAAATGTCTCTCAGCATGTCTAGCGTATTCAAGTAAGGCTTGTAGCCTCCCTGTTCGATGATCTATCACATGCTTCGTAATGAAGCTACTAATAGGTGCAATGCAACCTTTCAAAAATGCATTTTTTAATTGTTGTTCATATGGGGAATCATTTGTTTGGTTCTCAGGAACCGACATACCGCTATGATTATTAAAATATTCCAATAATCTAGCATAATATCCATCTATTGTCTCATTTTCCTGTTGTATGCATTGATTAATGCAAGTCCAGTCTGCTCTAGGTTTCCATTTCTCAGAGATTCGGTCTGTCAGACCTTTTACTCTGTTGTCTAATTCTGCGTCACTATGTGGGAGTGGTCTAAGTTCTGCATTATGAGGATTCCAGGTGCCGCAAATCATGTGCCAATCTGGACCTATAATTTGTCTTACTACTTTTTCTACTTCTTCCCCATTCAAGTGGTAACTTAACCTCATGCCTTGTAAATCTTTTAAAATTTCGTAAAATTAACTTTCGGATGGGGGATTCCCTCAGTAGCCTTCCGGATGTCTTCCGGTGTCCATGGTCTATATACTAAGAGTGTTGGATCCTGCCCTTCCTGTCCTGCCTGAGGATTTGGAACTTCTATAAGTGGGCATATTTCTTCCTCACTCTCATCCTGTAGATTTCTCTCTATTTGGTATGATTCTGTGTCCCTATGTGTTTTACGTGTTCGGGACCTAGTCTCAATAGGATCTCTAACAAATGGTTGTGGTCTTACTGAAACTTCAGGATAACGCGGAGGCGGACCAGCCTGTCCACTCGCTTCATATCCTGAAAAGGGTAAGGGAGGGGGCAAGGGAGGAGGAGCTGTCGCTATTACCAAGTTATTATCCTCTTTGTCTAAAAATAATGTTTTTGAATTTTTAAGCTTCTGTTCTCTACGATTTGCTTCCTCAATCTACCTGTGTGCTTGAGGAAAGCCTAGTTGGCGTTGCTTTTTTGCCTGACCTCCTGCATCAGATTTAAGCTGTTTAAGAAGTTTAACTAGTGAAGGTTTATCTAGTTTACCATCAAATTCATATTTATTAACCCATTTCGTATAATACCTAACTTTATCAGAACGTTGTAATTGCATGTATTTTGCGTCTTCAGTTAGGGGCGGATCTCATGAGGTTTTAATGCACTGATTACCCATGTCAAAGAAAATGTTACGTAACCCTTTTTTTATCACGTGATATCAAGTTCTTAGATCCTGTTTACAGTTTATCTAGAATAACTGTCTACCTTATTCTGTTATCCTGCTCTATGACCAAATATACAGTACTTCCTTTTGTCCCTGATCTGCAAAACAAATCTTGACAACAATATGCTGTAACCTAGTCCCTGATCTAAAACAGAAAAAAAGGCAAATTCTTCCTACCTGTGCCTCCGGTATTGAAAATCATTCAAGTTCCGCTTTTTGGCCACAGATCAGAAAGTGGCCAGCCTCTTTACACACGACAATTCAGTCGGAGGTCTTTTCACTCAAGAAGAACCATTTCGGTAACTTCTCCTGCGCAGTATTCGACCACCGATAACGCTCTGATCTGCAGCTTACCAAGGGAATTCCATCTCGAAAGGACCAAACTGTTAAATAAAATTAAGAATTCAATACACAGGAGGTTCAGATTCAAAAGTTTACTAGTGTACACCAGGAGGCAAAAAACGTACAAGTACAGAATTTTGTCTGACATGAAACAGGAAGCACACAATTTTATATAGGTTTAACATTTGAGCTATGCCCACCTTACTGACGTGATATGTCACAGGGCATCTACATCACTTTAGCTTACAATTCTTCATTCATTAAGTCTCGCTGATGCTGTATATTTAAAAAAAACTTTTCCTCTAGATACAATACGGCCTTGCTATCCAGCTGGTCAGTCATAATGTCTTTCTGTAAAGTTACTTGTTCAAGGTTTCATATCAGTTCGAATACAATAGCAGCTTCAGTATTTTAATATACGTCTTTGTTCTCTGTTACACTTTCTCACACAGCTGCATGCTATCTAAGTAACACATATACAAGGCCAGATCATTCCAATAGGAAAGAGCAGAAGATTTCATTATTTCACACATTTAATTTCCTGACCCAGCAGATAATCACTTGTGAAAAGCATAAACATTAAAACTTGCTAAGCTAGCATTCTGCCAGGGTCAGAGATCAGCCTTGCTTCAAGCCACACTGCAGTTTCAAAACTACTTCACATTTAGACATGAATTAATTTTACTACTATATGATTAACAGAATAAAATGCATTATATAGTACTTTGCTTTTAAACTAGCATTTCTCATGTATTCAAATACACATTTTTCTAACAGTCTCTTATCACACTTTCGATGTTTAGTGTACTGCCACCTATGTGGTAATTCATGGGTACATGTTTTTTTCCAAAGGGGATAACTATACATTTCTTGGCATTGAGCTTGAGCCCATGGCTCTGGCACCAAGCATCTGTTTCTGTAAGGCCCTTTTGTTGAATATCCACATCATTTGGGGATTCAGTAATGGCTCCCAGTTTGCAGTCATCTGCGAAATTTGTTAGCCAGTGTCCCTTAGTGTTGGCCTGTACTTCAGAGAAGTAGATGCCAAACAAGAGCGGTCCCAGGACTGAACCCTGAGGTACTCCACTTGTCACTTGTCTGGAGCTGGATTTGGAGTCAGCTACTTTTACAGTGTGGGTTCTGTCAGTAAGCCAGTTGTCAACCCATCAAGTGATGTAGGGATTAATGCACAGCTTAGTAAGTTTATCTATGATTCCAGAGTGGGGGATGGTGTTGAAGAACTTGACAAGGTCCATATAGGCTGTGTGGACCACCTTACCCTTGTCCACGGCTCTGGAGACTGATTCGAAGAAGTCAATCAGGTTCAGGAGACAAAATCGTCCCTTCACGAACCCAAACTGTGTGGGGTCCAGTGTTTGGAGGTTGCCAATGTCTTTGTTTATAAGATCCATGATAATATGTTCAATGGCCTTGCAGATCAGGCTCATCAGACTGATGGGGCACTAGTTCCTGGGATCCAAGGTGGATCCCCCCTTGTGGAGTGGGATAACTGTAGCTGTGCGCCACTCAGTGGGCATGAAGCCTGAGGTGAGGCTATGATTAAACATGACACTTAGGTGAGGTGCCAGTTAATTTTGTAGTTTATGTAGTACACAGCCTGGAATGTCGTCTAGTCCCATGGATGCTGTATTCTTAGCTTTGGAGAGTGCATTTTTTACCTGTGTGGCCGTTCTTACTGGAATTTGGCAATCCTTTGGTACTGAGATGGGCCCTTTAGGGGGTGAGAGGGGGGTGAAGTTTGCACTGAATCAATTTGCCAGGATATTGGCAATATCCTTGGGATCATTATATTTAATGCCATTCTGTTGTAGCTCAGCGCAGTTCTGAACATTGCCATTTAGATTATTGACATAGCTGTAGAATGCCTTGTGGTTGTCTTTGGAATCTTTGGCAATTTTATTTTCGTAACTAGCTTTGGAGGATTTTATGAGGGATCTCAGCTTCTTACTGAGGCTGGTAAGGGAGTTTTTTGAATCCTGGTATTTTCCTCTTTTCTGCAGCAGTTTCTTCCTTTTGTTGTAAAGTTTGTTTATGGCAAGGGACCACCAGATTGGCTTCCTTTTTTTGGAGGAGAGCATGTTGGTTCTATTGAGGATGGCACGATTCATGCGTGAGTGGATGTGCTCATACAGTGCCTTAGTGTAGAATTCAGCAGTTGAACTTTCAGTTCCCATCTGCTTGGGTGTCATGACGTTTGTCACTTCTGACTTGAGTAACATGAAGTTGGCTTTGGAGAAGTTTTTTACGGAGGTTTCCTTACTGAGGGGTGGGGGTAGGATGTGGATGTCAAGGGTGATTAGGTTATGGTCAGACCTGACCAACGAGGGGGTGGCCATAGGTATGGACCATTGATTTCCCATGTTAGTAATGACCAGGTCTAGGATATTGGAGCCTCTGGTGGGACTAAGGATTAGTTGATCAAGGGCGTTGGAATTTATGAATTCTAAGAACTGTTGGGCAAAGGTGTTGGTACACAAGCAGTTTTCCCAGTTAATGGCAGGGTAGTTGAAATCACCCAGTATTAGGGTGCTTGGTTGTATCTTAATATTTTCCATTATGTTTAGAAAGGTGTAGTGAGAATCTTGGGGCATGGTGGGGGATCTGTAGGAAGCTACAATTTGGATTGTAGTCTTACCTAGTGTTAGTTGCACCTGGATAATTTCAGATGCATTGTGTTGGGCAACTAGCCTGGTGTTGTGAATATCCTTGGTGAATATGGACACTTCTCCATCTGCAGGATGTAAATATTTGCATGCTGACCTTTGTTGTCTATTTCATAAATTAGTTATATTGATGGCATGCCAGTATTTGTTTTATCTTTCCTCTACCTTCCTTTGACACTGTCCTTTCTTAAAATTATTTTTCTTCTTTTTTGTTTCAGCTACTCCCTTTAGGAGTCACCACAGCAGATTATCTGTTTCCCTTTCTTCCTGTCCTTTGCAGCTTCCTCTGTCACACCAACCACCTGCATGTCCTCTCTCACCACATCTATAAACCTTATCTTAGGCCTTCATATTTTTCTCTTACCTGGTAGCATCATCCTTAGCATCCTTAGCATCCCTCTCCTAATATACTCAGCATCCCTCCTCAGCACGTCCAAAGCAATGCAATCTCATCTCTCTGGCTTTGTCTCCAAAACATCCGACCTGAACTGACCCTCTAATATACTCATTTCTAATCCTGTCCATCCTCGTCACACCTAATGCAAATCTTAAAAATTGTTACTCTCCCACCTCCAGCTCTGACTCCTGTCTTTTCATCAGTGCCACTGTGTCCAACCCATATAACATGGCTGGTCTCAATACCATCTTGCAGACCTTGCCTTTCACTCTTACTGGTACCCATCTGTCACAAATCACTCTTGACACTCTTCTCCACCCACTCCACCCTGCCTGCACTCTCTTCTTTACCTCTCTTCCACACTAACCATTATGCTGAACTATTAATCCCAAGCATTTAAACTTATCCACCTTTGCTAACTCTACTCCCTGCATCCTCACCATTCCTCTGTTCTCCTTCTCATTCACACACATGTATTCTGTCTTAGTCCTGCTGACCTTCATTTCTCTCCTCTCTAGAGCATATGTCCACCTCTCTGGGGTCTCTTCAACCTGTTCCCTACTGTCATTACAAATCACAATGTCATCCACAAACATCATAGTCCACAGGGACTCCTGTTTGATCTTGTCTGTAAACCTGTTCATCATCATTGCAAATAAGAAAGGGCTCAGAGCTGATCCTTGATGAAATCCCACCTTCACCTTGAATGCATCTGTCACTCCTACTGCAGACCTCACCACTGTCATACTGCCCTCATACATATCCTGTACCACTCTTACATACTTCTCTGCCACTCCTGACTTCCTCATACAATACCACAACTCCTCTCTAGGCACTCTGTCATATGCTTTCTCTAAGTCCACCGAGACACAATGCAAATCCTTCTGACCTTCTCTATACTTCTCCATCTTTTATGTTATGTTATTTCTCTCGATTTATTTTTCAGTTTTGTATAGCAGCTGTCATGGCAGTACAGTGGGTAGGCCTAGGTCTACCCTCCCCTCACGCAGGCCCAGCCTTCCCATGCATTTCCCCAAACTACATCTCAGTCTCCATCCCCAGTGGTTGCAGTGGGAGAGTCTCTCCTGCCCTAATCATGCTTCACTACTTGGGAACCATCACTCTTTCTGGAGGCACTGCCACAGTTAATAAGTTTATGACCTACAAGGAGACAGTGGTTGTAAGGGCAGAGCTGCTAGACCAGCACCTGGAAGCCCACATCAGCCCAGTGTAAATACTCCTTTTATGACTTATAGAGTCACATCACTGACTGCACTCTGAGCAACATCTCAGGCAGGTCCCAGTGGGGAGGGTAGTTAGGGTGCTCTTTAACCTCTATTGGGTATTACCACCCCATGGGTATTGCACAGGCACTGTAATATGGAAGCTTTACCCACTCTATTCCCCATCTCACTGCTCCTTCCCTTGTGTGTCAATGTCCTTCCCTGTTTGTTGTCCGGTCCTCCCCATTACTATTGTCTTCACTTTGTATATCTATGAATCCACTGCCCTTCCCCTCAGTGTTTCTGCACCTCCCCTGTCAGCGTTTGTCTATCTTATATGTTTTTGTGTTTGCCCCTGCAAATGACCCTCAGCCTCATATGATGCAGTCACCTTCCCTTACACCCTTCTTCAGCTTCCCTTCTTAAAAAACAAAATAGGCATCTATCCCACAAAAATAGGTTGCACTCTCCCCCACCCCTCCCTACTCCCATTCTGACCACCTGTTTCCCCTTGTGTATGACCAGCTTTCTGCCCCTTTTTCCTACTGTCCTATATTGCAGTGTAGTGGACCCTTTAATGCAGCATTTCACTTTTCCTGTATTCTTACTTCTCAGCACACATGCACATGCTGAGGTGTGTACACCTGCTGTGCTTGGTTCCCTTTCTTCTCTGACTCCTAGATGCAACTGCAGAGTTCCCTCTCTTAGAGCAGGTTCTTCTCCAGGAGTGAGGGGATTACTAATTAGCTGCAACAAAAGCTTCACGTTTTCACCTTGTTAAATTATAATTATTTTAGGACTCATTGCACTGTGAGCAGTACCTGTGGTAGGCAATCCATTGTCATGTTAGGCATATTTCTGAATTCCGGGGATAGTATCTGTAAGCATAGTCATGTGTTTCTCAATATAGCTGTAATTTTGAATACCTTGGAAATATAGAGAATGCATGAATGCATTTTGATACAACAAGTTTGGCATAATTTGTGGTGTTTTATTAAGGCAGTAACATAAATCACACAGTGTGTACCTGATACGTGACTCTATTACTTTGCCATTGACAAGAGCATGGTGTACAAAGTTGCACAAAATTGTTAAACAACTGCTCATGCCTGTGATGTTTTACCACTGTCACAGATTTTTTTCCTTCAAAGTAAGTATATGTCTACAAATTTATAAATGCACTCTGGAAAATACCATTGCATAGCTCAATTTTTCAGTGCTAAAAATAGCTTGCCTTCAAATGATGTTTGACATGACTTAATATAATATTTAAGGAAGTCTTTTCCTACACATAAAAAGTTGTGTCAACAAACAATGTCACACTATTAAAATGGTTTATGGACAAAGCATTTTGCTTATATGTAATAGCACAGTAATCTGTGCCTTTTGTAATGTTTACAACTGGACTCATAAAACTATATGCACTCATGCATATAACTAGTCTATTCTACATTCTCCTTGTTATCAGCTCTTTGTCCTTCAGGGTTGATAGGAGCTTGGAATGTGATATAAAACTTTAAACAATGGGTGAACTGTACATCTTCACCCTGATTGGAAAACAAACATTCTCCAACAGGGTGTTCATGTACAGGTAATGCCTGGTAAAAACAGGTCTGCCACATCACAGCAGCATATTAAGGTGCTGTGAAACTTGGACAGAGAAAAAAGCAAATGGCCAACATTTCTTATGGT